>NW_021963727.1:0-59001 GCF_901765095.1 Microcaecilia unicolor | reverse complement strand
CTTATATTTCAAGAGCATCAAGTTGGCCCTGAGTCTTCCCCATTTTTGCATGGAGGCTCTGTGCACAAGGTGTAGCAAGGAGTTCTTGGCATCACAGGAACTCAAGGAAGCTTACTTCAAATCAGTTTAGAGGCATCACAGGAACTCAAGGAAGCTTACTTCAAATCAGTTTAGAGGCATCACTGGCTTTTTCTTAGGTTTTTGGTCCTGAGGTGGGCCCATTATTAGTTTCAGGCCTTACTATTTTGGTCTCACCCTAGCTCCATACACGTTTCCAAGGTAATAATTGAGGTGGCAGCAGTACTGAACAAGGAGATCTTGTTGCACCTATATCTGAATGGCAAGCTCATCAGAACAAAGTTATAGGGTAAAGAGCAGGTGTTCCACCACACATGTAGTGCAGTTGTTGGACTCCTTGGGGGGGGGGGGAGGGTAGGTAACTATCTAGAAAGAGCAAGTTGAAATTCCCTCAGACACTAGAGTACCTTGTGGCTTGTTTTGATTCAAAGAGAGAAAAGGTTTCTAACCCAGAGGAGATTGGTCAAAGAGCAGGGCCAAGTAAGGATGTTGCTTGCGACTAGTATGCCCCTGGCCTAGGATTACATGCAGGTCTTGGGGTCAGTGATGGTGACAGTTGAGAGGGTTCCCTGGGCACAAGCGATCACTGCAGAGATTGCTGTTGAAGCAATGGTCTTCCTGGATGCACAATTATAGTTGTCTTTTGTGGACTCCGTAGGCCAGGACCAGACTAACTTGGTTTTTGAACCATAAGAATCTGTCCAGAAGGGGGGTGATTTGGAGTCTCTGCAGTGGGTGGTAGTCATGATGGATGCAAATTTGTTTGAATGGAGAATTCATTGCTTTGCATCGGTGGCTCAAGGGTAGTATTTAGCTTCAGTCTGGTCATTAAACTATTGTAGGGTCTCTGAATATTCTAGTAGACTTTCTCAGCAGGCATACTCTGGAAAGTAGGAGGAATTAAAGCTTTCTCCCTTACCAGAAACCAGTGCTGAAACATGCCCCCCTCCAGGTTGTGGACTTAATGGCCTCAAAGCCAGAGTGGAAGCACTGGTGCAGCCATGACCTTGGTCAAGCCCCCTTTGTTTTTCCCATATGAGTACTGCTAGATCAGCTTCCACAGAGGATCATGATGCATTCCTGGCTTGGTGGGGCTTATGGTACTGGACTGGCCCAGGTGTGCACAGTACACAGATCTCAGCTGGGGAAGAGCTCAAGATGCTTCAAAAGAAGGGCCATCTGGTACAGGGACCAGTTCAAATGGAAGATCCAGCTAGCTTCTCTCTTACAGCATGGGTGTTGAAAGGGCAAGACTGAGGTGTAAGTTATCTGCAGTCATTTTGCTTGTCTTAGTTTGCTTTCCTATCAACTTGATGGAGTTCCTTTATGTTTGTTTTTATTATGATTTTTATATTATGTAAACCGTTTTTGTTTTGTAACCGCAATTTGAAACGGTATAGTAAAATGAATAAACGTTAAACGAACGATAGACTTCGGAGAGTTAATAGGTGTGCGTGCAGAGCGAGTTCTACCCTTCCAAGCTTCCAGGGTATAGCTTTTGTACTTTTGTGGAGAGTTTTAAGAAGGGTTTGGCTGCTAGTTCTCTAATGACTTAGGTGGCAGTGTTGGCCTGTTTTCGGGGGCAGTGACAGGGAGCCGTTTTAGCCTCTCACCTGGATGTCTGGTTTCTGAAAAGCATGGCAGCATGGTTGTCACGGCATTCCTTTTCCAAACACTACAAGTTTGGGTTAAACAATTTTATTGAACGTTATGAAGAAAATACAAGCAAACAAATGCAACATTCGACAATGATATTACAAATCCCTACTCCCTCCCCCTTTCCAATAAATGAAAACCCTTGAACTAGTTATTTGATAAGAGCTGTGAGAGAGAAAACAAAAATAAACCCACTGCCACAACCACTAAGAGTTTACTGCACCCCAAGAAACCAGAGCAAACTGTCCACTCTCCCCACCTCCCACCTGAGCTCTGAACAAAAAAAAAAAAATCCTACCCAAATGAACAGTGCTGGACCCTCACCTCAGTGGTTTAAAAGGAGTTGATAATTAAGCTGCAAGTGCATTATTACGTTGATCATTGGAAAAAGTGCAGGAGGATTGTTCCTGAGCACATGCTCAGGCACAATCTCCCACACTTGTTTTGACGGGTCCAGGCTATCAAAAACCTGGACCTGTCAAACATAGGAGTTGTGGAGGTCCCAGACCCCCTCAAAAGCAAAATCCCTGGTGGTGTAATGCCCCCTGAGATACAAAAACAATCCCTGGTGGCCTAGTGGCTCATTTAAATCTAATTTAAATGAGCTCTGCACTGTTGCCTGATGCGGGCGCTGTTTGCTGCACCAGACCGGGGAAAATGGTAGAGGCTATTAAAAACAAAATTACAGAGCACATCCGAGGACATGGATTACTGAGACCGAGTCAGCACGGCTTTTGTGTGGGGAAATCTTGCCTGACCAATTTACTTCCAATTCTTTGAAGGAGTAAACAAACATGTGGACAAAGGGGAGCCGGTTGATATTGTGTGTCTGGATTTTCAAAAGGCGTTTGACAAGGTACCTCATGAAAGGCTACAGAGGAAATTGGAGAGTCATGGGACAGGAGGAAAAGTCCTATTGTGGATTAAAAACTGGTTGAAGGATAGGAAACAGAGTGGGGTTAAATGGTCAGTATTCACAATGGAGAAGGGTAGTTAATGGGGTTCCTCAGGGGTCTGTGCTAGGACCACTGCTTTTTAATATACTTATAAATGATTTAGAGATGGGAGTAACTAGCGAGGTAATTAAATTTGCTGATGACACAAAGTTATTCAAAGTCGTTAACTCGTGACAGGATTGTGAAAAATTACAGAAGGACTTTACGAGACTGGGCGGCTAGATGGCAGATGATGTTTAATGTGAGCAAGTGCAAGGTGATGCATGTGGGGAAAAAAGAACCCGAATTATAGCTACATCATGCAAGGTTCCACGTTAGGAGTTACGGACCAAGAAAGGGATCTGGGTGTCATCGATAATACACTGAAACCTTCTGCTCAGTGTGCTGCTGCAGCTCGGAAAGCGAATAGAATGTTGGGTATTATTAGGAAAGGTATGGAAAACAGGTGTGAAGATGTTATAATGCCGTTATATCGCTCCATGGTGCGTCTGCACCTTGAGTATTGTGTTCAATTCTGGTCGCCACATCTCAAGTAAGATATAGTGGAATTGGGAAAGGTGCAGCGAAGGGCGACTGAAATGATAGCGGGGATGGGACGACTTCCCTATGAAGAAAGACTAAGGAGGCTAGGGCTTTTCAGCTTGGAGAAGACGGCTGAGGGGAGACATGATAGAGGTATATAAATAATGAGTGGAGTGGAACAGCTGGATGTGAAGTCTGTTCAGGCTTTCCAAAAATACTAGGACTAGGGGGCATGCGATGAAACTACAGTGTAGTAAATTTAAAACTGTTTCCTAAAGGACAAGTCCATAAACCGCTACTAAATGGACTTGGGGAAAAATCCACAATTCCAGGAATAACATGTATAGAATGTACGTTTGGAAAGCTTGCCAGGTGCCCTTGGCCTAGATTGGCCGCTGTCGTGGACAGGATGCGGGGCTCGATGGACCCTTGGTCTTTTCCCAGTGTGGCATTACTTATGTACTTATGTAGACCCCTCTGGTCATAAATGAGAAGGTCTTATATTCCGCCAGAACCGATATAATCATATCACCCCTCTTCTCAGGTCACTTCACTGGCTTCCAATCCGATACCGCATTCAGGTCAAGCTTCTCCTTACCTACAAATGTACTCAATCTGCTGCCCCTCACTACCTCTCTACCCTCATCTCCCCTTATGTTCCCACCCGAAACCTCCGTTCACAGGACAAATCCCTCCTCTCAGTACCCTTCTCCACCACTGCCAACTCCAGGCTCTGCCCATTCTGCTTCGCCTCACCCTATGCCTGGAACAACCTTCCTGAGCCCTTACGTCAAGCCCCCTCCCTGCCCATCTTCAAGTCTCTGCTTAAAGCCCACCTCTTCAATGCTGCCTTCGGCACCTAACTTTTACTTTCATGATATTCAGACTGCCCCAATTTGACTGCCCCTATCGTATTGTCTACTCACTTGTCCTTTAGATTGTAAGCTCTTTGAGCAGAGCCTGTCCTTTTATGTTAAATTGTACAGCGCTGCATAACCCTAGTAGCGCTTTCTCCGAGGACAAGCAGGCTGCTTGTTCTCACTGATGGGTTGACGTCCTTGGCAGCCCCCTCCATCGGAAATTTTACTAGCAAAGGCCTTTGCTAGTCCTCGCGCGCCCATGCGCACCGCGCATGCGCGGCCGTCTTCCCGCACGAAACCGGCTCGAGCCGGCCAGTCTTCTTTCGTCCGCACTCGGTACGGTCGTGTTATGCCGTTCGTGCCCCAGAGAGTCGACCTCACGCGTCCTTTTCGACGTGTTTTTGTCCTTTTTTCCTTGGAAAAAGTTCGGGAAGCGCTCCGGTAGTGTTCCGGAAGACCCTTTCGGGTTTTCTGCCCTTCCCATATTTCTTAGTTTTTGCCCGTAAGTTTTCTTTCGTTGTCGGGGTAGGCCTCTTTTGGCCTCGGTCGAGATTTTTCTCCCTCTAAATTTTGGTGCTTCAATTTTCGCCATTTCGGCTTTTGATTTCGCCGGCGTGATTTTTCCGCCCATGACATCGAAGCCTTCCAGCGGCTTCAAGAAGTGCACCCAGTGCGCCCGGGTAATCTCGCTCACTGATAGGCACTCTGCGTGTCTTCAGTGTCTAGGGGCCCAGCACCGCCCTCAGAACTGCAGTCTGTGTTCCCTGTTACAAAGACGGACTCAGGTAGCGAGATTAGCCCAGTGGAACGTTTTGTTCTCGGGCTCTTCGTCGGCATCGGCACCGGAGGCATCGAGTGCATCGACGTCGTCAGCGTCCGGACCATCTTCCTTGGCTGCCGCTCCATCGACTGCATCGAGGCATCGGACCTCTGCATCGGCGCCGAGGCATCGGGCGACTGTATCGACGTCGGTGGTACCGAGACTTCGTCTGCTGATGTCGTCGGACGGAGGTGCATCGTCAGGAGTGCAGGTGAGGGCTGTCCATTCCCCTGCTGGTGGCGGTGAGCCTTCGGGTGGGTCTCCTCCTACCCTGAGGGCTCCTGCGGTACAGCCCCCCCGGGATCGACCCTCTTCGGTCTCGGCCCCGAGGAAGCGACGGATGGATTCTATGTCCTCCTCATCGGTGCCGGGGAGCTCCGGTGACATGCTTCGGAAGAAGTCGAAGAAGCATCGACACCGGTCTCCTCCCCATGTCGGCACCGAGAGCTCTGGGTCGCCGAGGGATTCGGCACCCAGCAGGCATCGGCACCGAGAGGACCGCTCACCCTCTGTTCAGGAGGTGTCGATGCGCTCCACTCTGGACAGCCCGGAACAGCCTCCTCGCCCGGAACAGGTTCTGACGTCGACGCCTGCATCGGCCTCTCAGCCTTTCTCTGCAGCCGCTCTAAACGAGAGCCTCCGGGCCGTTCTCCCAGAGATTCTGGGAGAGCTGTTGCGCCCTACCCCTCCGGTACCGGCGGTGCTTGCGCCTCCGGTACCGTCGAGCGTGGCGCCGGCTGGCCCATCGCCCAGGTTGAGGTCCCCGACGTCGGTACCGCGTGCGGTGCCGACCGCGGCCACCTCCCAGGAAGGCTCCCCGACTACGTCGGCGGAGGGAGCTTCGCCGATGCGGGCGAGGGAGTCTACCTCTCGACGCCCCCACCGTGGACGGGGTTCCACCGAGTCGAGCAGGGCGAGATTGCAGACACAGGTTCGGGAACTTGTGTCTGACACCGAGGGTGAGGCCTCGTGGGAGGAAGAGGAGGACCCCAGATATTTCTCTGACGAGGAGTCTGAGGGTCTTCCTTCTGATCCCACTCCCTCTCCTGAGAGACAGCTTTCTCCTCCCGAGAGTCTGTCTTTTGCTTCCTTTGTCCGGGAGATGTCTACGGCCATCCCCTTCCCGGTGGTTGTGGAGGACGAGCCCAGGGCTGAAATGTTTGAGCTCCTGGACTATCCTTCTCCACCTAAGGAAGCGTCCACTGTTCCCTTGCACCATGTCCTGAAAAAGACATTGCTTGCGAACTGGACCAAGCCACTAAGTAATCCCCACATTCCCAAGAAGATTGAGTCCCAGTACCGGATCCATGGGGACCCAGAGCTGATGCGCACTCAGTTGCCTCATGACTCTGGAGTTGTGGATCTGGCCCTAAAGAAGGCTAAGAGTTCTAGGGAGCATGCTTCGGCGCCCCCGGGCAAAGACCCTAGAACCTTAGACTCCTTTGGGAGGAAGGCCTACCATTCTTCTATGCTCGTGGCCAAGATCCAGTCTTACCAGCTCTACACGAGCATACACATGCGGAACAATGTGCGGCAGTTGGCGGGCTTGGTTGATGCTCTTCCCCCTGAGCAAGCCAAGCCTTTTCAGGAGGTGGTCAGGCAGCTGAAGGCGTGCAGAAAATTCCTGGCCAGAGGAGTTTATGACACTTTTGATGTTGCGTCCAGGGCCGCTGCTCAAGGTGTGGTGATGCGCAGGCTCTCATGGCTGCGTGCCGCCGACCTGGAGAATAGACTCCAGCAGCGGATTGCGGACTCGCCTTGCCGTGCGGACAACATTTTTGGAGAAAAAGTCGAGCAGGTGGTAGAGTCTCTCCACCAGCGGGACACCGCATTCGACAAGTTCTCCCGCCGGCAGCCTTCAGCCTCTACCTCTACAGGTAGAAGATTTTTCGGGGAAAGGAAGACTGGCCCCTATGCTTCTGGTAAGCGTAGGTACAATCCTCCTTCCCGACAGCCTGCGGCCCAGGCTAAGCCCCAGCGCGCTCGCTCTCGTCAGCAGCGTGCGCCTCAGCAAGGCCCCGCGGCTCCCCAGCAAAAGCAAGGGGCGAGCTTTTGACTGGCTCCAGCAGAGCATAGCCGACATCCAAGTGTCAGTGCCGGGCGACCTGCCGGTCGGGGGGAGGTTGAAAGCTTTTCACCAAAGGTGGCCTCTCATAACCTCCGATCAGTGGGTTCTCCAAATAGTCCGGCAGGGATACACCCTCAATTTGGCATCAAAACCTCCAAATTGTCCACCGGGGGCTCAGTCTTACAGCTTCCAACACAAGCAGGTACTTGTAGAGGAACTCTCCGCCCTTCTCAGCGCCAATGCGGTCGAGCCCGTGCCATCCGGGCAAGAAGGGCTGGGATTCTATTCCAGGTACTTCCTTGTGGAAAAGAAAACAGGGGGGATGCGTCCCATCCTAGACCTAAGGGCCCTGAACAAGTTTCTCGTAAAAGAAAAGTTCAGGATGCTTTCCCTGGGCACCCTTCTCCCCATGATTCAGCAAAACGATTGGCTATGCTCTCTGGACTTGAAGGATGCCTACACACACATCCCGATACTGCCAGCTCACAGACAGTATCTGCGATTTCAGTTGGGCACACGCCACTTCCAGTACTGTGTGCTACCCTTTGGGCTCGCCTCTGCGCCCAGGGTGTTCACAAAGTGCCTAGCTGTGGTAGCAGCGGCACTTCGCAGGCTGGGGGTGCACGTGTTCCCATATCTCGACGATTGGCTGGTGAAGAACACATCCGAGGCAGGAGCCCTGCAGTCCATGCAGATGACTATTCGCCTCCTGGAGCTACTGGGGTTTGTGATAAATTACCCAAAGTCCCATCTTCTCCCAGTGCAGAAACTCGAATTCATAGGAGCCCTGCTGGATTCTCGGACGGCTCGCGCCTATCTTCCAGAGGCGAGAGCCAACAACTTGTTGTCCCTCGTCTCGCGGGTGCGTGCGTCCCAGCAGATCACAGCTCGGCAGATGTTGAGATTGCTGGGCCACATGGCCTCCACAGTTCATGTGACTCCCATGGCCCGCCTTCACATGAGATCTGCTCAATGGACCCTAGCCTCCCAGTGGTATCAGGCCGCTGGGGGTCTAGAGGACGTGATCCACCTGTCCACGAGTTTTCTCAAATCCCTGTATTGGTGGACGATTTGCTCCAATTTGACTCTGGGACGTCCCTTCCAAATTCCTCAGCCACAAAAAGTGCTGACCACGGATGCGTCTCTCCTGGGATGGGGAGCTCATGACGATGGGCTTCACACCCAAGGAAGTTGGTCCCTCCAAGAACGCGATCTACAGATCAATCTTCTGGAGTTGCGAGCGATCTGGAACGCTCTGAAGGCTTTCAGAGATCGGCTGTCCCACCAAATTATCCAAATTCAGACAAGCAACCAGGTTGCCATGTACTATGTCAACAAGCAGGGGGGCACCGGATCTCGCCCCCTGTGTCAGGAAGCCGTCAGCATGTGGCTCTGGGCTCGCCGTCAAGGCATGGTGCTCCAAGCCACATATCTGGCAGGCGTAAACAACAGTCTGGCCGACAGGCTGAGCAGGATTATGCAACCTCACGAGTGGTCGCTCAATTCCCGTGTAATGCGGCAGATCTTCCAGGTGTGGGGCACCCCCTTGGTAGATCTCTTCGCATCTCGAGCCAACCACAAAGTCCCTCAGTTCTGTTCCAGGCTTCAGACCTCCGGCAGACTAGCATCGGATGCCTTCCTCCTGGATTGGGGGGAGGGCCTGCTGTATGCTTATCCTCCCATCCCTCTGGTGGGGAAGACTTTGTTGAAACTCAAGCAAGACCGAGGCACCATGATTCTGATTCCTCCTTTTTGGCCGCGTCAGATCTGGTTCCCCCTTCTTCTGGAGTTATCCTCCGAAGAACCGTGGAGATTGGAGTGTTTTCCGACCCTCATCACACAGGACGAGGGGGCGCTTCTGCATCCCAACCTCCAGTCTCTGGCTCTCACGGCCTGGATGTTGAAGGCGTAGACTTTGCCTCTTTGGGTCTGTCAGAGGGTGTCTCCCGCATCTTGCTTGCTTCCAGGAAAGACTCCACTAAGAGAAGTTACTTCTTCCATTGGAGGAGGTTTGCCGTCTGGTGTGACAGCAAGGCCCTAGATCCTCGCTCTTGTCCTACACAGACCCTGCTTGAATACCTTCTGCACTTGTCTGAGTCTGGTCTCAAGACCAACTCTGTAAGGGTTCACCATAGTGCAATCAGTGCATACCATTACCGTGTGGAAGGTAAGCCGATCTCAGGACAGCCTTTAGTTGTTCGCTTCATGAGAGGTTTGCTTTTGTCAAAGCCCCCTGTCAAGCCTCCTACAGTGTCATGGGATCTCAATGTCGTTCTCACCCAGCTGATGAAACCTCCTTTTGAGCCACTGAATTCCTGCCATCTGAAGTACTTGACCTGGAAGGTCATTTTCTTGGTGGCAGTTACTTCAGCTCGTAGAGTCAGTGAGCTTCAGGCCCTGGTAGCCCAGGCCCCTTACACCAAATTTCATCACAACAGAGTAGTCCTCCGCACTCACCCTAAGTTCCTGCCAAAGGTTGTGTCGGAGTTCCATCTGAACCAGTCAATTATCTTGCCAACATTCTTTCCCCGTCCTCATTCCTGCCCTGCTGAACGTCAGCTGCACACATTGGACTGCAAGAGAGCATTGGCCTTCTACCTGGAGCGGACACAGCCCCACAGACAGTCCGCCCAATTGTTTGTTTCTTTTGATCCCAATAGGAGGGGAGTGGCTGTAGGGAAACGCACCATATCCAATTGGCTAGCAGATTGCATTTCCTTCACTTACGCCCAGGCGGGGCTGGCTCTTGAGGGTCATGTCACGGCTCATAATGTTAGAGCCATGGCTGCGTCGGTAGCCCACTTGAAGTCAGCCTCTATTGAAGAAATTTGCAAAGCTGCGACGTGGTCTTCTGTCCACACATTCACATCTCATTACTGCCTGCAGCAGGATACCCGACGCGACAGTCGGTTTGGGCAGTCAGTTCTTCAGAACCTGTTTGGGCTTTAGGATCCAACTCCACCCCCCGAGGGCCCTGTTTGTTCTGTTCCAGGCTGCACTCTCAGTTAGTTGGTAAATTTTTAGGTCAATCTCAGTTATGTCCTCGCCGTTGCGAGGTCCAATTGACCATGGTTGTTGTTTTGAGTGAGCCTGGGGGCTAGGGATACCCCATCAGTGAGAACAAGCAGCCTGCTTGTCCTCGGAGAAAGCGAATGCTACATACCTGTAGAAGGTATTCTCCGAGGACAGCAGGCTGATTGTTCTCACAAACCCGCCCGCCTCCCCTTTGGAGTTGAGTCTTCCCTTGAAGTGTATTGTCTTGCTACATACTGGAGTGGCCGGCTCGAGCCGGTTTCGGGCGGGAAGACGGCCGCGCATGCGCGGTGCGCATGGGCGCGCGAGGACTAGCAAAGGCCTTTGCTAGTAAACTTTCCGATGGAGGGGGCTGCCGAGGACGTCAACCCATCAGTGAGAACAATCAGCCTGCTGTCCTCGGAGAATACCTTCTACAGGTATGTAGCATTCGCTTTAGAAATGTTTAGTAGTGTTAAGTAGTAAATGGGGGCACTAGTGACCTCTAGCACCTGCATTTGCCTTTTATCATTGGGGCCTTAATTTTGAAGGATGGCCTGATCAAGGCAGTGTCTTAATAATGCCATATGCCTTCCACTTAATCATTGGAGCCATGTTTTGAGATAATTCAAGGACTTAAAATTCACATGTGCCCAACCCCATATCTGTGCCTGTTCAGACCTTTGCCCTGGAGTGTTTGTCAACTACTTGGTGCACTTGTCTGGGTCTTAACTTTGAAATGTATTACACAGCAGAGAGAACTGACAGGGAATGTATGATTCTGTTTTGTGAATTAGTACAGTTTTAAGACAGATGGGGTAAATTCACTTCTGTGTGTTTGAAGGTACTTGAGTTAAAATACTTAGAAGTTTTACAGAAATATAAGGGAATAGACTCTTATCCACCCCACTTTCTAGAATGTATTTTTCACTTGCCTGATATGAGGTAGGTTGTGTGTTTGTATTTTACTTCTAGGTTGTAAGGCAGCAAAAGAAACATTTTTCAAAGGGCAATAGATTTTCTGAAGCCACTGTATGTGATAGCAAAGCATGTTTGGCACTGCACAGTGATCTATTATTGTGACTGATTTGATTAAATGTACTCACATTTGTCATTTTCTTTGTAAGCACTAATGGTAAATGTTGGTTTTGATGCTGTAGAATCGGTACACCAAACTTTCAAATGTTCGACTTCAACTCCTGCTGATATTATGCTTTAGATTCAGAAGAAACAAGGTAAAGTACTGGTGGTACATTATAAGTATAAAATGAGACATTTGCCATATTATAACGTAAGATTTTATTTTGAAGCTGGGGTCGGTACATTTTTACCAACTCCAACTCTACCTAAAATTGCATCCAACAGCCACCACAGCCCTGATTAGCAGGTGTTTGCTTTACCGTGAGTTGCATATTCATATGTTGTTGCTTGACTTTCAAACTAAAATTTTGCAATATGGTTTCTTTGTATTATTGAGAGTGGTATTTAGTGAGCCCTCATTCAGCAAAATTTCTGTTTTCAATCTATGTGGACTGTGGAATAGGAAATGTCTTCAGTTTTTATATTGACCTACCTGTTTATGAAGAGGAATGCAAAATCTGAACCAGGGTAAAATCACCCCCACAAGTGGGTGGCATCTGATGGCACTGGTGCGGTGTCTGTGCTTAGAATTAAAGTTCTGATTGTGCAACCTTTATTTCTGGGGCAATTCTGTGCAATGCAGAATTTGCATAGAATTGCCGCCCTCTGCAGACAGCATTCTGCCTTTCCCATTCTGAATTCTGTGCTGGCTACTGACTGGCTAACTTCCTCCCTCCCTGTCTGCCTACCTGTGCACGTACCACTACAGCGCAGCAAAAGTAGTTGCTTCCACCTCTGCCACCTTAATCCCCAGTGGTGGTTCCTTTTAGCTATGTACTTGTATGGAGGCAGCCTGCTATGCAGTTATGCAGCTCTTGATTTGATTTATTGATTTTTTATATACCACCTTTTATGGGTGCTGTAGTGGTACCAGTGCAGTGAGGGAGGGGAGTGGAGGGCTAAAGCAAGATCCATGGCGTGGATGCTGTGATGGGGGGGGGAGGGGTGGTGCATGGAATTGTGTGTTTCCTTGTCATCAAGCAGATGAAGCCATTACGTATGGGTTGTGTCCATCAACCAGCAGGGGGAGATAGAGAGCACTCAACTTTTCACAGTGCCTCATGGCCAGCTAGCTCCACTGCCTCTTCAGTATTCTCTATCTCCCCAAGCAGGGTGGCTGCAACTTCTTCGAGCGCCATCAAAAATCTGCCTGAGGATGGCTCCTGGCTTGCCAGTTGTTAGCCGGGGTGTTAGAGGCTATAGCAGCTTCACTTTGAAGGCACATAGGTCAGCCCTTTCCCTGCCTTACCCATGCCCCGTGGATGTGGACATATTAGCATGCTTTTCCCTGTCCTTTCCCACTCAGTGGCTGCAGGCACATTGGTTCGCCTTTACCTGCCTTTCCCACTTATCTGAGCCTCCGGAGTGTTTTTATTTACCTCTTTTTGCCTCTGCTTTCCTCACAGCGTTAAAAATAAATAAATAATTAAAGTCGCGTCACGCTTTAGCGCAGCGATCTTGGAAAAGAGGTTTTTTTTTTTTCTTCTTGAGATTCTTCTGCAGGACCAGAGCTGTGATACTCGGTCTAGTGAGGTAAGAGTGTTTTCTGACTCCTCCGGGGTGGGCCTGCGATCGGGACGTTTTTGGCGCGAACCACCATTTTTGAATTTTACCGCCGCTTTCGGCGATGGCTGCGGAGACTGTAAAGCACTGTTCTAAATGTGGCAAGCGCAAATCAGCAGTGGGGCTCTGTAATTCGTGCTGTACAGACGGTACAGCCGGCCCGAGCATGACCAGCGGCGATCTTTTGCGCTCTGAGCTGACAGTGGATGCCATTTTGGATTTTCCACATGGCGCGGCCTCAGTTGCTACGGAGAGCCCTGAATCCGGGAGGGGGAGTCCTCAGAGTGAGGCTAATAGTAGAGCTGTTAGCCCTGGGCAGGATCCGGGCGGTCAGGGAGCAGTTTTCTCCCCTGATTTTGTTTTAATGCTGCATAGGTCGTACATGCTTAAAAGAGCTCTTCCACAGGGATCTTCAGACCCTCTGCCTGCCTGCCCCCCCCCCCCCGGTGGTTCCTGGCCTTTTGGAGTTGGCTTTGCCTGTTTTCCTATCCTCCTGATAAACGCAGAAGGGCTAATTCCCCTTTATGATATGTTCAGAGCTTTGGCTAAACAAATGGCTGTAGCAGTGGTGGCTCGCCGCACTCTTTGGCTACGACATTGGGCGGCGTACATGGCCTCTAAGCAAAAGTTGGTGACGTTGCCCTTTCAAGGCCTTCTGTTTGGTGAGGAGCTGGAAAACATTGTTAAAGGCCTGGGGGATTCCAAACCTCAGCGCTTGCCTGAAGATAGGCCGAAGCCTTCCTCTAAGGGTCAGGCGGGTCCGCTCCTCTTACAGACCTCGCTTCCGTGAAGCTAGAAGGTACTGCCCAGGGCGTGCTGCTCGGTTCACTTCGCGTGCCCGCTTTCATCAGAGAAACTCCTTTCGCTCGGACAAACGTTCCGCAGCTGCCGGTTCAAGGCCTGGAGTTCAGGGGCGACCTTCTCAATGATGGTACGCCGGCCCCCTCCTCGTTTCCTGTCATCGGAGGAAGACTTTCCCTCTTTTTTGAGGAGTGGGCCAAAATCTCCGCAGATCTGTGGGTCTTGGACCTGATCAGAGACTGATACCGAATAGAATTCGATGCCCCGGTGTGAGACGTGTTTGTGGAGTCCCGATGCGGTTCTGCCGCCAAACGGGCGGCGGTAGAGGAGACTTTGCACAGTCTGTGCCAGATAGGAGCTGTGACCCCGGTGCCTCCCGCTGAACAAGGTCTAGGCCACTACTCCATTTACTTGTGGTGCCACGAAAAGGCGGGTCTTTTCGCCCAATCCTGGACTTAAGAGCTAAACAAGTCCTTAAGAGTGCGGCATTTTCACATGGAAACCCTGCGCTCCGTCATTGCGGTGGTACAGCCAGGAGAGTTTCTCACATCTCTGGCCCTGAAAGAAGCTTACTTGCACATACCAATTTGGCCCTCGCACCAGAAGTTTCTGCGGTTTGCGGTGTTGGGAAAACATTTCCAGTTTTGGGCCTTGCCTTTTGGCCTCACCACAGCTCCCCGAACGTTTTCCAAGGTAATGGTGGTAGTAGCTGCCTTTCTCGAGAGTAGCTGCCTTTCTCGAGAGGGTATCCGGGGTCACCCGTACCTAGACGACTGGCTCATCAGAGCAGACTCAGAAAAAGAGAGTCATCTATCTACAGCCAGAGTGGTTTCAGTCCTTCAATCTCTGGGCTGGGTCGTCAATATGGCCAAAAGTTACCTGACCCCCTCGCAATCTCTAGAATATTTGGGGGCCAGGTTCGACACAGCCTCGGGCTATTTGTTTCTTCCCGAGCAAAGGCGGTGCAAGCTTCAGAATCAGGTCCGTCTGCTCCTGAGGATGCCCCTCCTGCGAGCTTGGGACATTGTCCAGCTGTTGGGATCAATGATGGCCACCTTGGAAGTGGTGCCATGGGCGTGAGCGCACCTGAGACCTCTACAGTATTCTCTACTTCAACGATGGTCTCCAGTATCTCAGGATTATCAGTGCAGACTTTCTTGGCTCCCTGCGGCCCGCCTCAGTATGGAGTGGTGGCTCTCGGACAGCATGTTGCGGCGGGGAATGCCACTGGCGCTCCCCGATTGGTGCTTAGTGGTGACAGATGCCAGCCTGAAGGGTTGGGGCACACATTGCCAGGGGAAGCATGCCCAGGGTCTGTGGACGCCCGACGAGTCGGAGTGGTCTATCAACCGCCTGGAGTTGAAAACGGTGTTTCTGGCTCTTCTGGCCTTTCAAGTGACCCTGGAAGGATTGGCTGTCCGAGTGATGTCGGACAACACGACAGCAGTGGCCTACATAAATCGACAAGGCGGCACTCAGTGCAGAGCTCTAGCCGCACAGGCCGAACTGCATCTACAGTCCCTGTCAGCAGCTCACATTGCAGGTCAGAGCAACGTGCAAGCCGACTATCTAAGCAGGCATCAGATCGATCCAGCGGAGTGGGAACTAGCAGACGATGTATTCCTGCAGATATGTGCCAAATGGGGCAAGCCAGTGATGGATCTTATGGCGACCAGTTCCAATGCCAAAGTCCCGTGCTTCTTCAGCAGACGGAGGGATCCTCGCTCTGCCGGGTTGGATGCCTTGGCTCAACCCTGGCCCCTGGGCTTGCTGTATGTCTTCCCTCCGTGGCCCTTGATAGGGCAAGTGCTCCTGCGGATTCGGCTGCATCCAGGAGAAGTGGTGCTCATCGCCCTGGATTGGCCCAGGAGGCCTTGGTATGCGGACCTCCGACAGATGCTGTTGGAGGCTCCCTTTCCGTTACCTCTGGTTCCGCACCTGTTGTCTCAGGGTCCGGTGGCCATGGAGGACGCCTGCTGCGTTGGGCTTATGGCATGGCGATTGAGAGGGCGCAATTGAGAGAGAGAGAGGCTACTCAAGGTAATTTCCACTCTCCTGCAGGCCCGTAAGCACTCCACTTCTGTGGCTTATGCCAGGATTTGGCGCCAATTTGAAGTCTGGTGTGTTTCAAGAGCGCTTTCTCCATTGTGGGCTCCTGTCTCGCCGATTCTGGACCTTTTGCAGGATGGTGTACACAAAGGCTTGGCCTATAATTCTCTGCGGGTGCAAGTGGCAGCATTGGCCTCCCTGCGTGGCAAGGTTGAAGGCGTGTCCTTAGCTGCTCATCCAGATGTGGCACGGTTTCTTAGAGGGGTGCTTCAGCTCCGTCCTCCCGTGCGGGCACTTTGACCAGCTTGGAACCTGGGGTTAGTATTGAAGGCCCTTCAGGGGGCTCCCTTTGAACCGCTTCGGCGTGCTTCAGAGAAAGATTTGACACTGAAGGCCGTCTTTTTAGTGGCCATTACCTCGGCGAGACGGGTGTCAGAGCTCCAGGCGCTGTCCTGTAGAGACCCTTTTCTGCAGTTCTCAGAGTCAGGGGTCACGGTTCGGACCGTGCCTTCCTTCATGCCTAAGTTGGTTTCAGCATTTCACCTAAACCAGCCTATTTTTCTTCCCTTCATTGTTGAGGAGTTTCCAGATTTATTTGGGCAGTTGCACCTTTTGGATATGCGCAGGACTCTGTTGCAGTATCTGCGAATTACAAATTCTTTCAAGACCTCTGATCATCTTTTTGTGCTGCTTGCAGGTCCTCGCAGAGGGTCTTCAGCGTCTAAGCCACTATTGCCCGTTGGCTCAAAGAAGCTGTCTTTTCAGCATATCTGCTGTCTGGCCGGGCTCCGCCTGAAGCCTTTAAGGCACATTCCACAAGAGCGATTTCCTCTTCCTGGGCGGAAACTGGAGCACTATCTCTTCATGAGATTTGCAGTGCTGCAACATGGGCTTCTAAGCTCTCTTTCGCCCGACATTACAGGCTGGATGTGGCTGCCAGGAGCGATGCGTGTTTTGGAGCACAGGTGCTAGAGCGTGGTGTGGCTTGTTCCCACCCTATTTAGGGATTGCTTTGTTACATCCCATACGTAATGGCTTCATCTGCTTGATAAGGAAGGGAAAATTAGGTTCTTACCATGATAATTTTCTTTCCTTTAGTCATAGCAGATGAAGCCATGAGCCCTCCCTGTATGATTGTCTGTATTGCAATGATTCTGATTTTAGGTGCTGTTCTTGTTTCCTGAAGTTATATTCCTTCCTTGGGGAGTCGGAAAACAGTCTTCAGGATTCTTGTTACAGTTATAGGAGGATGAGTTCATTCCCTCCAGTTCATGTTTTGGGAGGATGAGTTTATTCCCTCCAGGAGGATGCAAGTATTCCCGCCGTTTATACAAAGTGGAGGACGAGTTTATTCCCTCCAGGAGGATGAGTTCATTCCCTCCTTTTTTGAGTTTATGCCCTTGTTAAGGGGCCATCGTTCGCTGTGAGGAAAGTTCATGTTATTCCTATTGCGGTTTGCCATACTGCTTTGGAAGCTTCAAATACTGAAGAGGCAGTGGAGCTAGCTGGCCATGAGGCACTGTGAAAAGTTGAGTGCTCTCTATCTCCCCCTGCTGGTTGATGGACACAACCCATACGTAATGGCTTCATCTGCTATGACTAAAGGAAAGAAAATTATCATGGTAAGAACCTAATTTTCCCATCTTCGGATGGAGGGCTAGAAAAAGGTGGTTGGGGAAATTTGTGTGCCTAGAAGCAGATGCCAGCTTTTAGCATGGGGAAATTGTGCACTAGAAAATTAGTGTATGCAGAATTTTCAAACATGTATGGAATTTTGAATAATCTTTTTGTGCAGAATTACCCCAGGAGTAAACATTTTTCTAACAGTTGTGTTTGTGCTTTGCTGAGCTCCTGTGAAAATGCTCCTCTCCCATTTATAGTAACAAACCTCTTAATGTTCTGCTGCCTTATTCTTTGTCATTTTTTAAAATTTGTTTCGATTTCTTTAAGTAAATTTTAATATTTATAGACTCTATAGCTGTTGCTTCTGTGCATAGCCATGGCAAAGGCCACACTAAGCTTTAGTGCCTGTCTAATTTGACCTCTTCTAGGGATCTACCTTTGATCTATTCAAACAGGCACAATGCTATGCTTGAAGGATGTGCTTAGGGTCTAGAAATAGTGTCTGTTTCTGCTTTGAATTTTTGAAAATAAAGAAAAAGATAATGGCATAGTTGTTAGCTGACTCTACACAGTCCACCAGATCTTTTTCTTTTACGGTGTGTCACTTGGCACAGTGACAAAAGTGGAAAAAGTACCTGTTCAAAACCAGGTGCATAATTTGAAAGGGAGGGGGGGTGGGGGAAGAGAGAGAAATATCTATTGTAGTGACAACTTTTTTTTTCAGTTGGGAAACACCTGCCCAGACTATAATTGCATCCATGACCCTCATGGAGTTTTGCTGTGGGAGTTCTTATGAATTAAATGTAACCCCTCATCTGTATCCACTACCCATGTCTGCACCCAACAACTGCTACATCTTTGGAACTAACATCTCTTCATGTAAATTCTTATATCAGCTGAGTAATAGCAATCTTTCATTATGGAGCACATTGTGAATAATACACAACCTGAAACAATCCTAGTTCAACATCCAGGTATGAAACCTACCATGCAATTGTAGCTGCTGCTGTTTGGGCCATCCCTGTGATCGACTAGTAAAACAAATTGCTGGTCTGATGTGAGGGTGTTGACAAGGATGCTGTACTAAGGAGCAGTGTTCCCAACTTGCCCATCTGGTCCTTTGTTATGTGCAGTTACGTCTCCCTTTGTGCTGTTTGGTTGTATAATAAAGGTATTTAAAAAGGTGCCTATTTCTTTCTCTGATCAGGTGCACCATGCCAAAGCACATGTGTCCAAGGAAGCCCCTTACATGCATCTACATTGCAGAGGACCACAAGCATCTCTGCACAAGTTCATTCTTCTGTTAAGCTGAACTCCAGTTTTGGTTATTGTGGCACATTGCTTCTCCTTTTCAGTATCCTTGCCACTGCTAAAACAACCAGATTCCTTTTTAGAAAATGTGCTCAGTGATTTTTGCAAAACGTTGTCTTAAGGCTATGCCAGGAGTTTATCAGCATTCTTCTCAACTGTTATCCCAGTCTACTCTGTTTACTAGGACGCTACTAGCCCATAAACCAATATAGACTCATTCATTTTCATACTGTACTTGAGTTGCAGAAACCTAATTCCTTGCTTCATTCAGCTTCCTTTCACGCACACTATCCAGCTGTTATGGAAGACTTTGCTGAACCAGTTAGTATATGTCCATTCCATCTCTGCCTCTTCTGAGAAATGTCTTTCCTTATAACAGCCTAAAGTGTCCTGGCTTCATTACAAGATAAATATTCCACCAAAAATACTTGGGATAAATTAAACTAACCATTCACACACACAACCATTAATATAATTAATTAAATTATTTAAATTGTGCTCAGTCCATATCCATTACACCCATAGCGTTCCCAAGGAGAACATGTGGTAGTGTTTAGATGGAACCATCATAGCACAACCTGTGTTCCACCTCCTCAAAGTGTATGCGCACACACCTACTGTTATATGTAATGCAACTTACAGTTAACGATGTTTCAAACTTTTAAGACCCAGATCTCATTGAATCAGCTGTACAATGAAAACATGTACCCTTTAGTTCTTATTATACCACAAAGCAAGTAACTGTAATTATAATGTGAATCCCAGTTCTAAGTAACATTCACTTGTAAAGCACATACAATTAGTTATAACCACTAAATTTTACACATACCACAAATACATACTCAATGAACCTGAACATGTAAAAAGAAGAAATCACTTCCCTTAGGAACCCAGTGTGCTCGTGCAGGTGATTTAAAATCCCATCAAAGGTTCATTCATGCTCTTCAACACCATCTCAATTTTCCCTTTAACTCAAGCTGAGTTTCGAATATCTTCCTCAGAAAGGGAACTACAAACATAAATTTGCATTAATAATCTAAACAATATTTTCACCCTGTACTAGAATATAATTAAATATTTATACACATTCCAATTTCAGAACTTAAATTAAATTGAATTACTTACATAAACCTAATTCATTGTTACCATCAATGTCAGGTACTAGCCCTGAGCGGGTAAATGTCTGGAACACTCCTTGCTCTCCAAAACAAACAGCTGCCCAATAACTCACTCTGTTCAAATACCCTAAGGGGACCTTCCCATTGGTTCCCATGCAGCCAATGAAATCGAGAGAAAGAAAGTGACTCAAAGTAGCTGGAAACACCCAGATTTATTTAAAGGGGCCATCACACACAGGGAAACCTGACCCCACTTTTCATAACCATTCAACCTCTCTATTTAAACCACGAGGGTAAACAGTGTCCCACATATAAATAAATCGTTGTTCCTTTTTAATCAAAATATCACTCAAATTTCCTCCCCTCAGTAACTTAATTTGAAGGATCACTGTATATTTCAAATCAGTAATCTGATGATGAAACTCATGATGAAACTCACTCCAATGCTCACACAGAGGAGCTTCCCTTTTAGAGGTACGAATATTACTAATGTGTTCCCCAATGCGTGTTTTAATCTTCCTCTTCGTGTGCCCTATATAACAAAGTCCACATGGACACCATATACAGTACACAACTCCAGCTGAGTTACAGTCAGTCCTGCTATGCATGAAAAAGTTACGATGATTATTATTGGGTACACTAATTTTGTTACCCTCATGAACATGCTGACAGTATGTGCAGGATCCACATTTAAAATGTCCCGGTTGTTCATGCCAATCCGGACTCCGACCTGATAACATCTCACCCAAATTATGCCCTCTCTTATAAGCAAAACAAGGGCGATCTACCAAGGGTGTATGTACTTGAAGTACATGCCAATGTTTACATATTAGTTGTCGGATCGAACTGGACATATTCGAAAAAGGAAGTACACAAACCAGAGGGTATGAATTATCTTGATCCTTTGATTGCAATAGCCATTGACGTTCCGCATTGGAGGCCCTCTTGTAAGCCTTCCGGATAACTTTATCAGGATACCCGCGCTGATAAAAGCGCTGGCACATGGCTGCTGCTTGTATTTTATAATCTTTTTTATCCGTACATATGCGTTTTAATCGCAAAAGCTGGCCAGAAGGAATATTATCCCGTAAGTGTCTGGGATGAAAACTTGAGTAGTGGAGCACCATATTGCTATCAGTCTCTTTCCTGTAAATAGAAGTACATAATTTTCCTTCCTGTAAAGTAATACTTACATCAAGAAAACTGATAACAGAAGGATGCCAAGTAGCTGTAAATCTCATATGTGCATTCGCACTATTGAGAAACGACACAAATTGCTGGAATTCTTCCTCAGTTCTGTCCCAAATAATGAGGATGTCGTCAATATAACGCTTCCATACCAGAACCTTACCTATCAGAGGAGCAGTACATACATATTCATTTTCAAAGTTGGTCATATAGAGGCAAGCTATAGACGGAGCGACTGTAGCGCCCATAGCCACTCCCTTGATCAATGAGATCTGGGTCTTAAAAGTTTGAAACATCGTTAACTGTAAGTTGCATTACATATAACAGTAGGTGTGTGCGCATACACTTTGAGGAGGTGGAACACAGGTTGTGCTATGATGGTTCCATCTAAACACTACCACATGTTCTCCTTGGGAACGCTATGGGTGTAATGGATATGGACTGAGCACAATTTAAATAATTTAATTAATTATATTAGTGGTTATGTGTGTGAATGGTTAGTTTAATTTATCCCAAGTATTTTTGGTGGAATATTTATATTTGAGGACTTGGGTAGTTGATATGATATGGTAGATAAGGTACATGTTTTGTAGATAATTGGGGGAACTTAGAGAGGGAGAAGGGGAGGAAGAGTCAGGTAATGTCCATTATTGTCTTTGGTTATACTGTGTCGCAGGTGTCCAGATATTTTTTATGTTGGGTCGGTGGGGTATGCTCTTCTGACTGTCTTTAGTACTTTCCGGTAATTTAGGTGGTCTAGCGTAATTTTTACTGTTTTTGCCATTGCGTTCCATAGTTGTGCGCTTAAGTAGGAAAAGCTGGATGCATAGGTTCTAGACCATTAATGAAGTTATCTGTCTCTGAGGTTCTGAGGTTGGGTTTTGCGTAGGTTTACGATTTTTCCATTGAAATCTTTAGCAAGGTTGTCCGCAGATGGGATGTCGGTGTCAATTGTAGTGACCGGCGTTGTATCTAGTAGTTTGTTCACGAGATGGTATAATTTCTTCGTGTTTATGTAGTCTGGTCCAATTTTAATTTTGTAGTACAACCTTTTGGTCCACCTTATTGCGTATTATTTCCTTTGTAGTTGTTTCCATGCGTTGTGTGTGTTCATTTTTTATTTTTTTCCATGCACATTCCAGTTTTCTAGATTGTGTTTTTAGTTTTTTCAGTTCTTCATGGAACCACGGTATCGAATTGTGTCTGCGTGATGTTCTTGTAAGTAAACAAAGTTCTTTCAGTTTATTAGGTATATATTAGTATATGTATCCCTGTTCTCTTCACTTTATAACAGAACTAAGAGGCAGACAGCACTCTAGCAGTAAGATTAGGGGCTATCTAGTCATTTGCATAGAGTGCCATATGTATGAGATTGCCCTGTTCGTCAGAGGTTTTGTGTTTGTGCCTTCATGCAAAGAGCACCTGAGGATGAGTCCAGTCTTTGGAGATTGGGATACAAACCTGACGGAAGTGAGGTAGTCTGGAATATATAGAGGGCATGTGTCCAAGACCGCATTACGATGGCCATTAGAGTTGGCAATTGAGTCATTAGGAATGTAAATAGTTGGATGGTAGGTAATCACAAGACTTGCCTTGAGTAAAGGTGGTAGACTTGGAGGGGCATTATCGAAAGGAATGTCTCAGTTTTGATTTGGGCGTCCTTGCAAAACAGCCTGATCCAGGGGCGGGGAAACCTGTATTTTCAAAACAAGATGGACGTCCGTCTTTTGTTTCAAAAATAGGGATGTCCAAATCCTTAAATTTGGACATCCTTAGACATGGACGTTTCTGATTTTCTGCGATTTTTGAAACCGAAGACGTCCATGTCAAAAACAACCAACTGAAAGCCATTTAGTCGTGCGAGCCAGCATGTGTAGTGCACTGGTCCCCCTGACATGCCAGGACACCAACCGGGCACCCTAGGGGGCACTGCAGTGGACTTCATAAATTGCTCCCAGGAATATAGTTCCCTTACCTTGTGGGCCAAGCCCCCCAAAACCACTACCCACATCTGTACACCATTACCATAGCTCTTACGGGTGAAGGGGGCACCTATATAGGGGTACAGTGGGTTTGTGGTGGGTTTTGGAGGGCTTGCTGTTTTTTCCACAAACGTAACAGGTGTGGGGGGGGGGGGGGGGGCTGGGGTCCGCCTGTCTGAAGTGCACTGCACCCACTAAAACTGCTCCATGGATCTGCATACTACTATCATGGACCGGAGCATGACATCTGAGGCTGGCACAAAATATTTTGAAATATGTTTTTTGAGGGTGGGAGGGGGTTAGTGACCACTGGGAGAGTAAAGGGGAGGTTATCCTGATTCCCTCCAGTGGTCATCTGGTCATTTTGGGCACCTTTTTGTGCCTTAGTCGTAAGAAAAACAGGTCTGGGTGAAAACGTCCAAGTGCTCGTCAGGGCCATCCTTGGTTTTTTTTTTTCAATTATGGGTCAAGGATCTCCAAGTGTTAGGCACACCCAAGTCCCGCCTTTGCTACACCTCCAACACGCCCCCTTGAACTTTGGCCGTCCTTTCAGCTCCCTCCAATCCATCTGCTCCAGCCTACTTGTTCCAGTCCATCAGCTCCAGCGTGTTCCAGCCTGCCTGTCCCAGCTGCTCCAACGTGTTCCAGTCTGCCAGACCCTGCATCCCCCTGCTCGCTACAGTCCATATGCTCCAGCCTGCTTGTTCCAGTCCATCTGCTCCACCATGTTTCAACTCGCCTGATCCAGCCCCTAGCCAATCAACCTGTCTGCTAGCCAATCACCTGTTCCTGCCTGCCTGCTAGCCAATCAACCTGCCTGCTCAGCCATTGACTTACCTACCTGCCTGCCAGCTTTTCAGCCATAGACTTACCTAATCGCCAACCCAAAACCTTGCTTCAAGCCCTATCTATCTGCTTAATACTTCAGTCATTACATACCCATTAACACCTGTTAACTGTTAACTGCTCAACACCTCAGTCACTATATAGTCACCTGCTACACCTCAGTCACTACCTATGGCCCCTGGCCATGTTCTCTTCCTTGCCCTGTCCCTTCCTAATCTTCTTTCCCCCCCACTCCCACTGTCTACCATTAGAACTACCCGCTGCCCTCCCACCCTGCCCGCAACCACAATACCCTATTCACCTCTATCCCTCACCTCACCATCCCTCTTGTCCCCCTCCTCCTTCCTGGCTCTCAACCTTCGGCACTTCCTTCCTGCCATTAACCCATCCCCTTTCCTCCTAAGTACACCCCGCCTTCGTCGCCCGACCTCCCCCACCCTCCTCCGCACTCTCTTGCTCCTCCTCCTGCTATCCGCAGGAGACATTAACCCTAATCCGGGTCCCCCCCACCTGTCCCCATCCTATCCTTGTGAACGGTCCCGGGATGTTTCCAATCTCGTCTCTATTCCCCTCCTTCCCCCCTCCTCCCTCCCCTTCTCATGCGCCTTGTGGAATGCCCACTCAGTCTGCAACAAACTGCCTCTCACCCACGATCTCTTTATCTCTCGCTTCCTTCAACTGCTCGCCCTCACCGAAACCTGGATCTCCCCGGAAGACACTGCCTCAGTTGCAGCCCTCTGCCATGGAGGCTATCTCTTCTCCCACACGCCCCGCCCAATCGGCCGTGGCGGAGGCGTTGGGCTACTACTATCACCCTCCTGTAGTTTCCAACCCCTCCACCTACCGCAATCTCACTGCTTCCCATCCTTCGAAGTCCATTCCATCCGGCTATTCTACCCGCTACCACTCAGAGTGGCAGTCATTTACCGCCCCCCAGATAAATCCTTCCCTTCCTTCCTTACCGACTTTGATGCTTGGCTCTCTGTCTTTTTTGACCCCTCATCTCCGTCCCTCATTCTCGGAGACTTTAACGTACATGCTGATGACCTATCCGACCCCCATACTTCTAAGTTCCTCACCCTAACATCCTCCTTCAACCTCCAGCTGTGCTCCACCACCCCTACTCACCGTGATGGACATTGTCTTGACCTCGTCCTCTCCTCCTCCGGCTCACCCTCCAATTTCCACGTCTCAGCTCTTCCTCTCTCCGACCATCACCTGATCACATTCACACTTCTTCACTCCCCCCCCCCCCCCTCCACCCCGTCCAACTTTAACCACCACCTCCAGGAACCTCCAGGCTATTGACCCCTCCACCCTATCATCTACTATCTCTAATCTCCTCCCCTCCATCACGTCCCTCGTAACTGTCGACACAGCGGTCTCCGCTTACAATACCGCTCTCTCCTCTGCTTTGGACACCCTCGCGCCATCCATCTCCCGTCCCACAAAGCGCACCAATCCCCAGCCCTGGCTGACTCCTTGCATCCGTTACCTTCGCTCCTGCACCCGATCCGCTGAGCGCCTCTGGAGGAAATCTCGTACCCTTTCAGACTTCCTCCACTACAAATTCATGCTATCCTCCCTCCACTCCTCCCTATTCCGTGCAAAACAGGACTACTACACCCAATTGACCAATTCTCTCAGCTCCAACCCTCGTCGTCTCTTCACCACCCTTAACTCCCTCCTAAAAGTGCCCCCCGCTCCTACTCCCCCTTCTCTCTCTCTCTCCTCAATCACTGGCCAACTACTTCCGCGACAAAGTGCAAAAGATCAACCTTGAGTTCACGACCAAACCTCCACCTCCCCTTCACCCTTTAACCCTCTCCCTCAACCAACCTACCCAGGTCTCCTTCTCCTCCTTTCCTGAGATCACCGAGGATGAAACTTCCCGCCTTCTTTCCTCCTCGAAATGCACCACCTGTTCCTCTGATCCCATCCCCACCAACCTACTCAACACTATCTCCCATACTGTCACCCCCGCCATCTGTCGCATCCTCAACCTCTCTCTCTCCACGGCAACTGTCCCTGACACCTTCAAACACGCTGTTGTCACACCTCTCCTAAAAAAAAACCTTCACTTGACCCTACCTGCCCCTCTAACTACCGCCCCATCTCTCTTTTACCCTTCCTTTCCAAATTACTTGAGCGCGCCGTTCACAGCCGCTGCCTTGACTTTCTCTCCTCTCATGACATCCTCGATCCACTTCAATCCGGTTTTCGCCCTCTGCACAGAAACAGCACTCTCTAAAGTTTGCAGTGACCTGCTCCTGGCCAAATCCAGAGGTCATTACTCCATCCTCATCCTCCTCGATCTTTCCGCCGCGTTTGACACTGTCAACCATGATTTACTTCTTGCCACGCTATCCTCTTTTGGATTCCAAGGCCCTGTCCTCTCCTGGTTCTCCTCTTATCTCTCCCACCGCACCTTCAGGGTACACTCCCATGGATCTTCCTCCACTCCCATCCCACTATCTGTTGGAGTTCCCCAGGGATCTGTCCTTGGACCCCTTCTCTTCTCAATCTACACCTCTTCCCTGGGCTCGCTGATCTCGTCTCATGGTTTCCAGTATCATCTTTATGCTGATGACACTCAGCTATACCTCTCCACACCTGACATCACCGCGGTGACCCAGGCCAAGGTATCGGCCTGTTTATCCGACATCGCGGCATGGATGTCCAACCGCCACCTGAAGCTGAACATGTCCAAGACCGAGCTCCTCGTCTTTCCTCCCAAACCCACTTCTCCTCTTCCTCCACTCTCTATCTCTGTTGATAACACCCTCATCCTCCCCGTCCCATCTGCCCGCAACCTCGGAGTCATCTTCGACTCCTCCCTCTCCTTCTCTGCGCATATCCAACAGACTGCCAAGACCTGTCGCTTCTTCCTCTTCAACATCAGCAAAATTCGCCCTTTCCTCTCTGAGCACACCACCAGAACTCTCGTCCACGCTCTCATTACCTCTCGCCTTGATTACTGCAACTTACTCCTCACCGGCCTCCCACTCAGCCATCTATTCCCCCTTCAATCAGTTCAGTACGCTGCTGCACGTCTTATATTCCGCCAAAACCGATATACTCATATCACCCCTCTCCTCAAATCACTTCATTGGCTTCCAATCAGATATCGCATACAATTCAAGCTCCTCCTCCTCACCTACAAGTGCACTCAGTCTGCGGCTCCTCACTACCTCTCCACCCTCATCTCCCCCTATGTTCCCGCCCGTAACCTCCGCTCACAGGACAAAGCCCTTCTCTCAGTACCCTTCTCCACCACTGCCAACTCCAGGCTCCGCTCATTCTGCCTTGCTTCACCCTATGCCTGGAACAATCTTCCTTTACCCATATGCCATGCCCCCTCCCTACCCATCTTCAAATCTCTGCTTAAAACTCACCTCTTCTATGCTGCCTTCGGCGCCTAACCGCTCTAGATAGACAGAATGCCCCAATCTATCCCCTCTATTAGATTAACTGCTCACTCGTCCTCTAGATTGTTCACTTGTCTTTAGATTGTTCTCTTGTCTTTTAGATTGTAAGCTCTTTGAGCAGGGACCGTCCTTCTATGTTTAAATTGTACAGCGCTGCGTAACCCTAGTAGCGCTTTAGAAATGCTAGTTAGTAGTAGTAGTAGTAGTAGATGTCCTAAATCGAGCTTTGATTATACCGATTTAGACGTCCCTGGGCGAAGGATGTCCATCTTCTGATTTATGTCAAAAGATGGACATCCTTCTCTTTCAAAAATGAGCCCGCTTGTCTGTCACCTATATTTGGGATTTAGACAGTGCTGGAGTGGAGTGGGTTGTCTTGCTATATGTCGGGCCCAATGATATAAGAAAATGAAGGAAGCAAGTTCTAGAAGCTAAGCTTAGGCTGTCTAAATAGACGAGAGAGGAAACGTCTAGCTACAAGGGTCAGTGTAAATAAAGAAAGCGGAGGCATACCAGCCTCACAATCATCAAAAATGTTTATTCCATAAATAAAACGCAATCAATCCCATTGAAGAATTATAGCCACATGGAGCTCACAAAAGTCCAGTCAGGTTTCATTTTAAGCCAAAGCCTAGAACATGTTTTGGCACTTCTGCCTGCCTCTGGGGCACATTAAAAAAAAAACAATTTGTGATCTAGATAAGACTAGCATTAACAATGACCCATTACAAGAACCATAAAAAAAGGAATAAGAAAAGGGAGACATGAAAAGGAATAAACCTAAATAATAATCAAAACTGATTCAAAGGTTTTGATTATAATTATATATATATAATAGCAATAATCCAAGTAATTTGTACCATAGTGAACAAGGGGTTTTGATAAAACCAACCTGGCTTCCAACTAATTTAGTCTTAAAAAAAAAAAATAAATAAAGTACAGATGCCAAATAGTGAACAACTGAGATAGAGAGCACCTAAACAAAAAAGAAAAATAGAAATGTTCTTACACCCACTGTGGGGTCCATATAGTGCCAGCCTCTAACAAAACATAAAAAGAATAGTAAATAAGCATTAAACCCAAACTTATCAGACTGTATGGAACCTGTCAACATAGGCAATGCAAAAAAGATTTAGGAGTCACTTTCCTAAGGTGCGCTAACCGATTTAGTACATATTTGTGCTTTTTGTCTGCGTTGATCCTTGTGCTTTTGGATTCCCTCTCTTTTTGTCACCCAGATTGTAAATAGATAATTTAAAGAATGTTTTTATTTGCATGTGAATGTCTGAAGTCTAAATAACATGGAGTAGTTTAGAACATAAATGAACAGCAGGCACTCTTGCATAATTCCTTAAGATAATCTTTAGAATTTGGCACATTGTCCCTTTTCTTGAAATCTATGGTACCACTTCACAATGTAAAGTCCAAAATGAAAGGGGCAAATCCAGCTCCAGCAGACAGAATAAGCAAAAAAATAAAAAACCTTGAATGAAGAACCACAAAGCAATAAAATGACTTTATTGAAGTAAGCTATATTAAAAGCAGGGGTAAAATCAGGTGGAAATGTCACACAGCATGTCCAGTACAAGTAACAGTTTGAACAGTAGCCGAATGTTTCCAGTGCTGTTGCTTGCGTCAGGATCGATTAATTCTTCTTCAGTCTGGGCAATCAGTTTTTATGATCTACAAAAGGAGACTCAAACATCCAAACCAGAGTAAGAAAAAAAAAAAAAGCAAAACAAAGTGAAAGGTCAAAAAAGGAGGAAGGAAAAAGTAGAGAATGAGAATAATAGAGCCCCTGGAGGTTCTAGATTTTGATCAAACTGCTACTTGTACTGGGCCTGCTGTGTGACATTTCCACCTGGATTTTACCTCTGCTTTTAAATATAGCTTATTTCAATAAAGTCACTTTATTGCTCTTAGTGGTTCCTCGTTCATGGCTTTTATTTTATTTTTTTTGCTTATTCTGTCTATTGGAACCCAAACTCATAAACCCTTATATGTGCCACAGAGGAAAAAACTGCCCAGTTAAAGAAATATTCACCATCTCCAGGTGTCCATGAACCCTGAATGACAAATAATGAGCCAAAAGTGACAATGTAATTACCTCAAAAGGCACCTGAGTGATGCCCTTATGGTAGAGCAATCTTCAAATGCCACAGGATAATCTAACCAACAAATCACAACTCAACTGTGTAAAAGTATAAAACTCACCATTAAAAAAAAAAAAAAAAAAAAAAGCCTCTTTCACAAGGCTATATATAGCACTACTGGCCTTTGTAAAGATGTAACAGCTTAAACTGGAGCTATACTTGAATACAAAAGAGCTATTTGCAAAGTGCTACTAAAGAAAAGCAACTCCCCTCAAAACAAATTTTTTTTTTTTTTTACTCTGTTAGGGCTATATTGTACCATCCTTCAAGGATTTAACATCTAATCTGAGACACTAACTTTAAGTGATTTAAAAGCAGCTACTGGCACTGCACTAAACCTCTCCACTGTATATTCTAGCTTTCTTGAGATCTGAACATGGTTAATACCTGCAATCAATGTCCTAGAGCCACGTAGGGCCAGATTCAGTAAATGGTGCTCAGATTTAGAAACTGGGACAAATCTTCACTACGTGCTATTCCGTAAAGGGTGCTCTCTATATAGAATAGCACTAATGCCCTCATGATCAAAAGCCCTGCGCTGTTCCAAACAGCGCCCTAAAAATAGCGCCGGGACAGCGCAGGGCTTTTCTGCATCGATGATCAAAGATAATGCATGCAAATCTAAGCAGCGCTATTATCTTTGATTATCATGTTTAAAGTGCGGGAGAATTGCGCCTGAGCATGCGCTCAGCACAATCCTCCCACACTTGTTTGACAGGTCTGGGCTGTCAAAAAGCCTGCCGAGGCCTGAACGAGGGCTGGAGGACCGAATGTTGTTTCCAGCCCCCCCCCCAAAACCCCCAGAAAATGATGAGGCCGCCGCCAGCAGCCAAACCCTCTCCCACCCTCCCACCCAGCGACGGGGGGGGGGGGGGCTGGAGGTCCCCCCAACGATTCAACCCCCTCCATGCCCAGGGAGGGCTGGAGATCCGGTGGGTCTCCAGCCCCCCCAAACCCCCATAAATCGTGGTGGCTGCCTCCAGCCAAACGCTATCCCATCCTCCCTCCCACTCAGCGACGGGGGGGGGCGGAGGTTCGGTTGGTCTCCAGCCCCCCAAACCCCCAGAAATCGTTGTGGCCGCCACCCTGTTATCCATCGACGGGGGGGGGGGGGAGGCTGGAGGTCCGGTGGACCTCCAGCCCACCCCAACTCCTCCCCCCCAGCGTTCTGAATCCCTGGTGGTCCGTGGTCACCCACCCTCCCTGCCGGCCCCCCTACCTTTTGTTGGAGGAGGGACGCAGCCTGCCTGCCTCCCTCCTCTTCTTGTCGACGCCGCTGCAAAATGGCGGTGCCCAGCCCTGTCTATTGCATCCTGGGGTGCGCTGGGAATCAGCTGTCACCCCCCCCCGGGCTACGGCCCCCTCGAACCCCCCCCTTCTGCGAACCTGTCGTTCCCCCCCTCGTGCCAGCGAAAACTGCCACCGCCACCGCCGTTGTTGTGCTACCTTCCCTTCCCGTAGGTTCTTCAATCATCTTCTTAGAAAGTTTAACTCCGTGCGTCTGACGTCAGACGCACGGAGTTAAACTTTCTAAGAAGATGATTGAAGAACCTACGGGAAGGGAAGGTAGCACAACAGCGGTGGCGGTAGTTTTCGCAGGCACGGGGGGGGAACGACAGGTTCGCGGAGGGGGGGTTCGAGGGGGCCGTAGCACGGGGGGGGGGGGAATTGCCTGCCTAAGGCCCGTTTCCTTGCCTACAGAAACGGGCCTTTTTTACTAGTTTATATAATAAATGTGTGCTGCCTTTGCCCTTTCATGTAATTTAGCATTTAAAGCAGATGTCTATAGCTAGCGTTTTATCTCTATTCGATTATATTGGATGGCAGGTATACCTTCTGCATTTCCTCTCTAAGTCTTTTTCTAGTCAATATCATTTGATTTAGCTCTTTACGGTGGTGTATAGCATAAGTTATCATGTTGCCCCTCAGTACTGCTTTAACAGTTCGCCAAAAGAGAACTGGGTTGTTCTTATAGCAGTATGAAAACAAAAAGAATCTCATCTCTCCAGAAGATATTTCTGAAAATGTGTATCATAATTCAAGTATTTTGGAAAGGTCCAACTACGTGTGTACATAAAGCCTCTGGGCCCCGGGTTTTGCCAGCGGGGGTCCACAACCCCTGCCAGCTGAAGCCTTGTCCTGCGCTGGTCTCTGGCACCGCCACGTTACCTGCCCTGCTCTTCTCCCTCATGTCCTGCACACTCCTTTTAGTGAAATTGATTTTCACTAAAAGGCGTGTACAGGATGTGAGGGGGAAGAGAGAGCAGGGCAGGCAATGTGCTAGCCAAGGTATTTGCTTCAGCAGTGGATGTGGAGCGGCAGAGTGGCAGACCAAAATCGCCCCCCCCCCCCACCTCGCACTCTGTCCCCCTCCCACTGTGAGGTCTGGCTATGCCCCTACTCCAGCAGAATAATTTGGAAATATTAAGACACTTTAGTGCAGGTTTTTGTGTTGGCGATATATCCGCAGTACCAAATTCTTATGGCTGAAATTGAGAAAACATGTGATGATTGCATGTGGCCTATTTTATCCCACTGTAGCTCGGTCCAGGTTATGCACAAGTTCAATATGTAGTGTTCCCAGAGGATTTTCCGGTAAAAGTTCTGTCTTAATCCAAGTTTCCTGAAAGTCTACCAATTCAGCTTCCTTCACTGTTTCTGGAGCGCTTTCCCACTCATGGCAGGCTCAATTCTGTGGGCAATGGAGGGTTAAATGACTTGCCCAGAGTCACAAGGAGCTGCCTGTGCCTGAAGTGGGAATCAAACTCAGTTCCCCAGGACCAAAGTCCACCACCCTAACCATTAGGCCACTCCTCCACATTGAAGCAGTGTGGTTTGAAGAGTTGTAAGCTCATCATGGATTTTACCTGCTGAATTTGCAACAGCCCTAAGCCGTGTGTCATAGTCTTTCACGCTGCTGCCAAATTCCACCACAGTTCTGAGATAATTAGGTGAATTTCTAAGTGAGATCATCAAATTGATCCTTCAGTGTGCACACACCATTGCCTCTGTTATTCACTTTACTACGACCAGGTTTAACACGGCTGTATCCTCAGTACTCTCTGCCATCTTAGTCCCGTCGACAAATGCAGCATTCTTGTCCTTATCTTTTTTTGCCTGACTTAGAGGCAGATGCACTAAAGCTTAATGAGCCTTTAATGACCCTCCAACGAGGAAATTTTGATCCGTTGCATGCATCAAAGGGCTTTTACCGAGGAAGCTAGCAGCTAACGAAAACGGAATGGAGATGAGCAATTAGTGTAAAAACCCCATTGAAACGAGATGCACTAACCTTTTCCGATTGCCTTTACGCAGGAAAAAGGCAGGAAATCTAACGAGAGGTCTGTACCTCTCGTTAGGGCTGTCAGTTACAAGTTTAAAAGTGAAATGTATTTTAAAAAATAACTAGGGGGGCGAAAACGCGCGTCAGGGGCGTCCTTTATTGACGCCCCAGGTCGCTGCTGCTCCCCTCTCCCTCAGCACCAAAAGAAAAAAAATATTGGGAGGGGGCAAAGGCGCTCGTGAGGAGTGTCCTGTATGGCTGTCCTTGCCCCCCCCCCCGCCCGAGGTCGCCGTTTCCCACCCCCCTCCCCCCGCACGAAAAAACTCAAATTTTAGCAGCCCCAGCCCCGGGCCGGCCCTCCTCCCTTCCTGTGTCTTCTCCCACACTAGCTCCGCCTCCCACCATGCTCCGGTCCCGTGCCCCGCCCCCGCCACCCCCCCTTTGGTCGTGGCTGCTGCTCCCCCCCTCCAACGACCCCCCCCCCTTTGCCTTACCGGCCCGTGCAGCGCCTCTCACCTCTGCTGCACGGGCAAGAACAGCTGATCGGTGAGTCAGAAGGCCTCCTCAGACGTCCCTTCTTTCTTCCTGGGCCCGCCCTCCTCTGACGGAGCATGGCGGGAGGCGGAGCTAGTGTGGGAGAAGACACAGGAAGGGAGGAGGGCCAGCCCGGGGCTGGGGGTGCTAAAATTTGAGTTTTTTCGTGCGGGGGGGGGGGGGGGCAAGGACGGCCATACAGGACGCTCCTCACGAGCGCCTTTGCCCCCCCCCCCCCACCCTTTTTTTTATTTTTGTTTTGATTTGGGAGGCATGTGCTTGTGTTTTGGCTGTTTGTGGCATGCGCAGAGCAGCTAACATAACGATTGGCTGCTCTGCGCATGCTTTAGGGGCCGATTACCGACGTGTATTGTGATTCTTTGATACATTGTACTTTTCAATACCGATCCGAGCATGTGTGACTTGTTGTTTTGGTGCATTCTTCGTCTTTTTAAAATCGTTAGGGACTTTAACGATTTAGATTTTTTAACGTTTGCTTGATGCATCTGCCTCTTAGATGCCATCTCCAGCGCTGTCTTGACAGGAAAACAGTGTTCAGAGGAAGAGAAATGTAATTTATTTACAGCAAATCAAACCAGTACTTTACCATACAAGGCATTATCCTGACCCCAATTTTGATCTCAATTTATGTCCATCCTGGGCTGGGAAAGTGCCTGTCTCTCCAGCAGATGCAGTCAGGAGCAATTTCATGGGCTAAATCTTGGGTGACTCATCAGCCCTACAGGTAAAAAAAAAACCCCGACGTCTAGGTTTCTACAGCCCAATTAAATAATGTTATTCCCCTTCATCAGTGCCATAGCCATGGGTAAGCCCACCCACCCAGCAGTGGTGCGCCTTTAACATCACTGGAGTGGAGAGGAGCAAGCTGGGCCCCTGCAGTCCTGCATGGCCCTCCCTTGGACATTGCTCTTGCATGAACAGGTTCCCCAGCAGCAGCGATTCCCACATGCTGCCTGCTAAACCGGAAGCCTTTCGGCCGTGTCCTGCTCCCCTCTGTCACAACTTCTTATTTCTGACTAGGCGCCAGCAGGATAGGGCAGAAAGGAGGCTTCCAACTTAGTGACAGGCAGTGTACGGGAATCACTGTTGCTGCTGGGGACCTGTTCAAGCAAGACCGATGTTTAAGGGAGGGAGATGCAGGACCACGGCAGCCTAGCCTGATCCCCTCCACGCTGCCACTGCCGGGGGACCTGATCATAAAAGGAGACTTGTGAGGTGGGATAGGGAAAGAAAGATGTACAAAGGGGAGGGGGCGGGGGAGGGTGATAGAGACTTGTTGGACATGGGATGGGGAGGGAGGGGAGAATCGTTGGATATAAGGGTGGAGGGAAGTAAGATGCTGTATGGACTGTGAGAGGGATGTGAGAGATGGAGAAATGTTGAATATAAGGGTGGAGGGTGAGAGAGGGAGAAATGTTGGACATAAGGGTAGAGGGGAGGGAGAGAGGCTGCATGGACAGTGAGCGGGAAATGTTGGAAATAGAGGGGGAGGGGAGATGGTGCATGGAGAAGGTAGTGGACAGGATGAAGGGAGAAAATGCATGTGGGAGGGGGAAAAGAGATATGGTGGTCAATAGGAGAGAGGGAGAGATTTTGGACATGGTAGATGAGAGGGAGGGAGAGATACACAAGAGGTGGAGAGGGGAGAAAGAGGGAAGTGTTGGATCAAGGAGCAGAAGGGAGTGATGGAGAGATGCCAGACAGTGGAAACGAGGGAAGAAAGAGGGAGAAATGGGGGAGAGAGCAGGAGCGAAGAAAGAAAGGACAGGGAGATGTCAGGCTATGAGAGAGGAGAAAGAGGGAGCAGCTGCTGGGCTAGAAGAGTGGAGGACATGGAAAGAAATGAATGAGAGGACAGTGATTACAGAGAGTAGAAATATGGTAATGCCTTCATCACTCACATTTGAAGCAGGCGGCTGTGCTCAGACACCATTCGTTACTTAATTCCTTTTATAGGTATCTTCCTTATTAAGCATGTATTGACCATGTGTACATGGCATGATCTGAACAAACACAAGTGATATAACTAGAAGTAACAATGCATGTGTGCTATACAAGGGTAAAACTAAAACAATAGGATGCAATTGGGATGAAACAGAGGACTTACAGGATGTTTTGGGATGAATTAAAATACAAACATGTTTATACAGTAAACATATCTCGAATGACCCAGAGGACAGCAGACATATTCACATAGTGGATTAGGCTATTGTCATCACAACCAGTGCTTTTTCTATAAATCAGTGCATAAAGTATCCACACTTGAATAAAAGCAAGCAAGAGAATTATAACTGAATATCACCTGATTTCTGAGGTAAGTTTCAGGGAGAGCCTGGGAGCTCCAACAAGTGCAGCCTCAACTGGTCAGCAAATCTGTTGAGTAATGAAATAATTACTTTACCCCCCCCCCCCCCCCTTTGCCCCTCTACAAAATGCCTTATGAGAAACTGAGAAAATGAAATGAGTCATGGGAGAGGAGACTATCCTGCTTATAATTGAACGAGAAAAACGCCCAAGTTCCGACCTAAATCGGGAGATGGACGTTTATCTCACAAAAACGAATAACGCGGTATAATCGAAAGCCGAATTTGGACGTTTTCAACTGCACTCCGTCACAGTTGCGGACAAAGTTGATGGGGGCGTGTCGAAGGCAGAACTGGGGCATGGTTATCGGCCGATCAGAGATGGGCGCCTTTCGCCGATCATGGAAAAAAAATATGTGTTTTTAGCGAGAATTTAGGGCACTTTTCCTGGACCCTGTTTTTCCACGAATAAGGCCCCAAAAAGTGCCCTAAATGACCAGATGACCACTGGAGGGAATCTGGGATGACCTCCCTTGACTCCCCCAGTGGTCACAAACCCCCTCCCACCACAAAATATGCCGTTTCACAACTTTTTATTTTCACCCTCAAATGTCATACCCACTTCCCTGGCAGCAGTATGCAGGTCACTGGAGCAGTTATTAGGGGGTGCAGTGGACCCAGGCCCATCCCCCCCCACCTGTTACACTTGTGCTGGTAAATGGGAGCCCTCCAAACCGCCCCCCAAACCCACTGTACCCACATGTAGGTGCCCCCCTTCACCCCTTAGGGCTATAGTAATGGTGTAGACTTGTGGGCAGTGGGTTTTGAGGGGCTCAACACCCAAGGGAAGGGTGCTATGCACCTGGGAGCTGTTTTACCTTTTTTTTTTTTTTGTAAAAGTGCCCCCTAGGGTGCCCGGTTGGTGTCCTGGCATGTGAGGGGGACCAGTGCACTACGAATCCTGGCCCCTCCCACGAATAAATGTCTTGGAGTTATTCGTTTTTGAGCTGGGCGCTTTTGGTTTCCATTATCGCTGAAAAACAAAAACGTCCAGCTCAAAAATAGATAAACGTTCATGTTTTGCGAACATACGGTTCGGTCCGCCCCTTCACGGACCCGTTCTCGGAGATAAATGCCCATGGAAATAGACGTTTCCGTTCGATTATGCCCCTTCACGTCCTATTGTGGATTGAGACCTGGTTGAAAGAAAACAGAGTAGGATAAATTCCTCCCTACACCCATGTTTTTATCCTGGGTGATGTGGCTAGTACGTATCCCATTTTTTGTCTATCATACTTCCATCATAGTTGCCTCCCTGAGATTTAGTGCAGATTTTATACAATGGGGTGTCCAGTGACCATGGGACTTGATGAGAGCAACTTGTCCATCCGTCCCCCAGAGATGAATAGCAATTCAGTAGCTTTGCTGCCAAATTTAATGTTGTAATCTCTTACGCACCACAGATATTTCTTATTTAGACATAAAAAATCAAAAACCACTCTCCACCAATAATATAGTATTCCAATAATATAGTATTAATGGTATCTGGGATCCTCAGACTGGATCGTGAAAATATGCATATGCACTGTTTGTCAAAGCTCCTCCATGTCAATCATTGGATCCATATAACACCCCACAATGCACTAATCCATGATACTCATGTGATACCTATGTTTCTGGTTCTTTAATGTCAAAATTTTTGCATATTAAAATTCAATAAACATAATTTTGAAAAAAAAATCTTCAATTAATATACCATCAACATTATAAAGGTCCAGGATCCCATCCACTTAAATCATTAGAAGAACATGTCACTGGTATTTCTATTAATTATATGTGCAGGGCTTTTTTGAGGGGGTACTTGGGGGTACTGAATACCTTCACCTTTTCCATTGTCTGCTAAAACTGACCCATGGTCCCCAAGTTTTAATGAAAGAGCTCAGGCCTTGTCATAGATTCTGTGACTGGTTGCAGGGAACCTGGCTATTGTGGGGTGGGTTCCTCAGTGGTCATCCCACCCTTGAAGGGTGGACTGGCATTTGAGTACAGGCACCTTTTTTGCTAGAAAAAAAGCACTGTATATATGTAAAACTAAAGTCCTGTGGTCAAAGTATCAGTCATATACGGATCTTCCCATCACATCAATAGAAAATATGAGTTGGAAGAAAATGTGTCTATTGGTTCTTTGTTCAGTGTATGACAGTGGTAAATCTCATTCATCCAACATGGTGCCAATTTTGTCATCAAACTGCATCAGCTCTGATTCATGTTTGATCAGGCATGGCTACTCTCAAATGACTCTAACATTTATGCAAAATGATGCAAAAGTCTTTCACAATTTTGTTTGTAAGCAAATGCTGCATGAAAATCCTCCTTGACTGTAAAAGAAGTGAGGATGATGGTGAAACTGCCTATTTTTTTCAGTCGTTACTGCAGTATAAATGGTGTGGCCTGTTAGCTCAAGATAGAAGATACACCTTACTGACACATTAGAGGTGTTCTATGAGTCAACAGCTGGTAGCTGAGAGTCGACAAGTAGGGGTAGCGTCATTTTTGTGTTCTGGAGACTAGCAACATTGGTCCTGCCCGGATTCTGAACTGCCATTTTCAGATGTGTTTTTCTGATGGGTTACCCCAGATTTTCTCACACAAGAGAGAACAGTCAGTTGTATATTTGAGGTTTCTCTGCAATATATTTTGAGGGTAATGATTGGTCATTCAAATTGTACATTCTTGCCAACAGTCATTTGGTTAGAAACACTTTGGCTACTACTAGTTTCAAGATCAATTTGGATTTACACTGGTGGCCTATGATTTCTTCTGGGGTATGTTTATTTCTTATGGGAAAATTGGCTTCCATATATAATTGCCTTACGAGAATTGCTGCTCTCTTGTGTGATAAATATCCTCTGTGTTTATCGTGCCTTTGATGTCCTCCTTCTAAAGGAAGCTGGGGTTTTGTTCTAAAGATTTTCTTCTATTTTGTGTCTGTGGAAAAATGCTTAGGATCAGTATTGTGCCTCAGTTCTCTTTGACCTTAAGCATTGTATAACCACAGGAGACATCCCGTTTTGCCATATGTATAATGATTGGTTGCTTTTTATAATTTGGACTGCAATAAGAGCTTGGATGACAGTAAGTGCTACAGGCCTTCCAAGATCATCTTCAGGTCCCGTTCTAAGTTAAAATCTCTCCCCTCCTCCTCCCGTATCTGCCATATGTTTATTTGTAGAGGTCTTTACTACAGAGTTTTTAGGATAAATTTCACTGCTCCAACCAGTGCCTTCAATGTGGCTTTTACACCACAGAATTGAATGAATACAGTATTTTTTTTTTTATTATTATTATTAGGATTTATTTACCGCCTTTTTGAAGGAATCCACTCAAGGAGGTAATTTGAAAGATAAAGCCTGGTTTTGCAGAACTACTTTTCTCTCACACACCCAGAGCTGCACAGTGTGATAACTGCTCCGCTACTCTAACCAGTTACAGCTGTTCTCGTATTCATACAAGGCACAAGTTGTTTTGCAATCATTGTAGTGGACTTTAACATAGGCAACCATGAAACCCTAACTCAGCCCCTTTTCCCACTCTGAACCCAAATTAATAAATGACAGCACATTAAATGGGAACAACTTGGCTGCAGCTTTATTAGAAAGACATGACAGTATTTAACACAAACAGCCAAGACAGGATACCCGAGCCAAAAGCTACAGATAATGTACCCAGTTCACTGCCAGAAGCAAGATTGACCAATGCACTGGACACTTGTACCCAGGATCTTCCTGCCATTCAGCAAGCAGCCACTTATAGAATACACTTACTTGGAAGTTTTCATTGGTGTAAATGGAGGTGCGTAGTTTTAGGCGCTGGGATATCAACTAAGCCTATTCTATATATTGCACCTAAATCTAGGTGCCACTTATAGAATACGCTTAGTTGGAAGTGTTTAACACATGGATTTTTTAGATGCCATATATAGAATCTCCCCCTTAACGCCCACCAAAAACCATTCAAATGAAATCAAATAATGGAGTCATGTACTACTCACTAGCCCTGATACAGCCAACAGCCTGTAAGGACTTCTGATCTACTGAGGAAAAATAGGCCATCCTCATCCCAGCAACCTACAGCAGATACTCTCTCGTGTTTATTCTTAGCAAAGAATACAACCTACTTAAGATTCCTGCAGTGCTACTGTCTTGAGAGCATGTACGCCCCAACTGCAAGTCAGTAGCTGCATGAATTGGGACCTAAAAAGATTGCAAGAAACAAATTTGTTTTACCGGGCCCTGACCTGAACAAGATCCGTATGTTCATGACTGCAGAGCAGGAAAAATCCTTGTGGAGAACTTTTGAAACAAACCCAAGCTAATGGGATGCACCATTAGAACAAATGAACTGTTCCATGCTAGACACAGATGCTAACACACACCACCAGCCCCTCCATTTCCACAGATGACCACCACACACAGAAAATGAAAGGTTCCATTTGAATGTCCTTAAATTTCCAGTTGTTTTTCTTTTATAATGCAACCTGAAGGAACCACAAGTGCTGCAGCCTATTGTCGCGTCTCTCGCGCTTGCTGCGCTCTCGAGGACCTTGGCATACTTTCAGGCTTCTTCCCCGGGAGCACGGGGTTTGTGAGCCCATAGGCCACTACCGTGGAGCGGCAGTGGCAGGCAAGATCACCTTCCAGGTAGAGATGAAACAAGACTGGACCGGAACCCCGGACTGGAGTTCTACACCGGAACACTCGGAACTGGAACGCACCGGACGGGTGCACACTGGAGTGGGGCCCACTGGACTGGACACACTGGAGTGGCCCCACTGGACTGGAACATACAGGAGTGAAACCTGCTGGACTGGAACACCCTGGACCTAGGCTTCACCTACACTTGACCGCCTTTCCCCGAGGGTTGAGCCCTCAGGTTCTGGCAGCCGGTAGGACTTACAGGAAAACCTGGAACTGGAACTTGCAAGCAGAAACAGCAGGAATGAAGATCCAGGAGTGCCCCCTGGCACCTAGGCAAAGGCAAGGCAGACAGGCAGGGACTGTCCGGGTTCTGGCAGTCGGCAGGTTTCAACACAATGAGTAGTAAACTGTACCCAGGCTAATAGGAACGCTATACCCAGGCAAACCAGTCATACACAAGAAACATACACAGAGCAAACTCAGGAGACTTAGTAAAGCTATACACCAGCTAACCACAAAGCTGTGCCCAAGCTAACAAGTCATGCACTGGAAACATACACAGAGAACTAGCAGAGCTATGCACAGGCTACAAGCCACACGGTGCCTAAGCTGGCTAGTCTACACTAGGAACAAACACAGAGAACTAGCAGAGCTATGCACAGGCTCACAAGCCAGACGGTGCCTAAGCTGGCTAGTCTACACTAGGAACAAACACAGAGAACTAGCAGAGCTATGCACAGGCTCACAAGCCAGACGGTGCCTAAGCTGGCTAGTCTACACTAGGAACAAACACAGAGAACTAGCAGAGCTATGCACAGGCTACAAGCCAGACGGTGCCTAAGCTAACTAGTCTAAACAAACACAGAGCACTAGCAAAGCTATACACAGGCTACAAGCCAGACGGTGCCTAAGCTAGCTAGTCTAAACAAACATAGAAACTCACACAGAGCAAACACTGAAACCGTGTACAGAGCACTCTATACACCAGGACCTTTAGATGAGATGCAAAGGGCCGGACTGTAGTCTCCAAGTGATTAATAAAGCCCTTCAACACCAGAGCCACAGCTGCAGCAATCACCTTGCAACCAAACAGAGGCTTGACACACAGAGCAGTCAGCCCATAGGAAGGAACAGCGGGAGCCATCTTGGATACTGGCAAAGAGGAGGAGGCAGCAGCCATCTTGGAAGAGGCATAGCCCACACAGGTGAGGTTCAGTAGGGCAATCAGCACACAGAGCCAGAGAGAACCTAAGACAGACACAGAGACAAGCAGAAGCCAGCACAGACACTGACTCCCAGAAACAGGGTAAGTCTGAGGGTTGTCACGGCCACGGACGTGACACCTATAAGTACATAAGTATTGCCATACTAGGACAGACCGAAGGTCCAAAAAACGTACAAAAAATTTTATGCTGCTTATCCTAGAAATAAGCAGTGGATTTTCCCCAAGTCCATTTTAATAATGGTCTATGGACTTTTCCTTTAGGAAGTCATCCAAACCTCTTTTAAACCCCGCTAAGCTAACTGCTTTTACTACATTCTCTGGCAACGAATTCCAGAGTTTAATTATACGCTGTGTGAAGAAATATTTTCTACTTTGTAGCTTCATGGCATGCTCCCTAGGTCCTAGTATTTTTGGAAAGAGTAAACAAGGGATTCATGTCTACCCGTTCCACTCCACTCATTATTTTAAAGACCTGTATCATATCTCCCCTCAGCTGTCTTTTCTCCAAGCTGAAGAGCCCTAGCCACTTCAGCCTTTCCTCATAGGGAAGACTAAAGATGCATATGCGAGAGACTAGACTGGCTGATGAATCCACCTTCTGAAACAGAACACAAACCTCGCAACAGGGTAAGATCAGAGAGGCGAATCCAAATGAGACACATCCAACCACCCCAGTCAAAGCTCAACCAAAATGGCAAGGAGGTAGAGCACCACATCAACACCCAAGACCGGGAATATGAAGCCTAATGAGCAACAGAGCCTCAAGAAACCAAAACTAAAGCATGCAAAATGATGTGCTGTGCACCATCAACCTGACCAAGTGGGCGACACCACAAGAAGTGCACCAATTCCTTGTTAGATGCTGTCCGCTGTCCGCATGACTGACAGAACAGGATGAGTCCCACCAACCATCGAGCCCAGTGATACTCAGTTCCAGCAGACATAGGTGAAGTTGGTGAACTCGCAATCCAGGCAAGGGTGAGAGTGCCAAAACATAAATACCTTAGAGGGGATATGTATCACACAAACAAAACTCCTGCATGACATACCACAGCACTGCTATTGCCACTCCCCAACAGGAAAAGCAAGTATCCACTGAAAATCAAAATGTTAACGTCCTAGACAGACTAACAGTGCAACTAGAAGTTTAACTGAAGAAAAGAAGAGCAACGAAGAGGTATCTCACTCATACAATCCAGATACTTTTCTGATGTCTAAAATTCAGATGCAATGGCACAAATTTATAACTTGTCATCTGTGACCTGAGGCAATGACCTCCCATTAGTGAAGAATCAAGTCAAGGATTTTCCAAGCTTGCCCACGTGCTGCCAATCAACCTATAAAGAAGAGAACACCAGGGATAGAACAATACTCAAGGTAACCCACTGAACATGTGGAGAGGCATTTTCAAAAGAAACATCCAAGTTGGGATTTGGATGTCTTTGTAAAACGTCCAAATCCAGAGGTGGAGAAAAGCATACTTTCGAAAAAAGATGGACGTCCATCTTTCATTTTGAAAATACCAAGGACGTTCTTAGATTTGGACGTCTCTGAGTTTCAGCGATTTTCGAACCTAAAGTCGTCCAAGTCTTGTGTGTTAAGCCCCCCAACTCCCCCCCAAAACCCACTACCCCCAACTGTACACTACTACCATAGCCCTTACGGGTGAAGAGGAGCACCTATATGTGGGTACAGAGGGTTTCTGGTAGGTTTTGGAGGCCTCGCTGTTTCCTCCACAAATGTAACAGGTAGGGGGGGGGGGGGTATGGGCCTGGGTCTGCCTCTCTGAAGTGCACTGCACCCACTAAAACTGCTCCAGGGACCTGCATGTGCTGTCATGGACCTGAGTATGACATCTGAGGCTGGCAAGTAATATTTTTAATATGTTTTTTGAGGGTGGGAGGGGGTTAGTGACCACTGGGGGAGTAATGGGAGGTCATCCCCGATTCCCTCCAGTGGTCATCTGGTCATTTCGGGCACCTTTTTGTGCCTTAGTCGTAATAAAAACATGTCCGGGTGAAAACGTCCAAGTGTTAGTCATGGACGTCTCTGCTTTTTTCCATTATGGCACAAAGACATCCAAGTCTTAGGAACGCCCAAGTCCCGCCTTCACCACACCTCCTTTACCCCCCTTTGAAATTTGGATGTCTTTGCAACGGACTTCAGTTAGAGACGTCCCAAATCAGGTTTCGATTATACCGATTTGGACATCTCTGAGAGATGGACATCCAAGTACTGATTTATGTCGGAAGATGGACGTCTATCTCTTTCGAAAATGAGCCTGATAGTAAAACAGAGTGTTGGCTGCACGATAGATCCACAGGGCCAAGCCTCCCAATTTCCATGACAGATTTCAAGAAAACTAAAAAAGAAGCCAATTGCACAGAAGCACATCAATACCCCTTAGGAGAGTTATGATCATGCTTATTATACCTTATAATGGACAAATAAATACCTACCAGGCTTTGAAACACTGGCAGTCCTGCAATGACTACATAGCCCAAGTGAAGGCAACATGAGAATCGATGGAATCGACTGCAGTAAAGATATCGGGCCTAGGGTAAAATCTACGGGAAAGCAAGAGTATGGCATGGGTACCAGGAATAAGAATATAAACTTTGCCATACTGCAACAGACCAAGGTCCATGGGACCCAGCATCCTGTTTCAGCAGTGACCAATCCAGGTCAAAATTTATCAAATTTGAAAAGAGTAAAATGGATTTTCTGCTGCTTATCCCAGGAATGTGCCCGAACCTCTTTGAAACCTTGCTAAGCTAACCGCTCTTACCTTAAAACCACCACCTGTACAGGGGTAAAGGCCATATTAAGAAAAAATATTCTTCCACTGGCAAGCAATGAGGGATTCTGTTCCCCAAAGGGGCATAATAATCCCTAAATTCACACATACCATTGGACACATCGTCTTGTGACACAGTAGTGGGTAGCATTGGGAATGTGGAACATACCCATACGCTGAGGTGTGCATGCCAATATTGAGGTGGATGTCACCTAATAAAATGGTACAGCATAGAGGCTCCCCTGAGACAGCCTGGGATGGATCCACCAGACTGAGGACAGATCCTGCAGAGTCTCCTAGATTCAAGGGAGTGATGCCAAAATGGATCCCCAAGTTTTCATGAGGTGCTCCAATTGAAAACCGCAGTAGACATAAATCCAAATTTAGAATAATAAAGCTGCGATCCCCACTCGTACGACAGTTAACTACTGTATTAAGGAAGTTTGTGAGGTAACTCTGAGACTGAGGTGTCCAAAAGGCACCAAGAACCTACCCAGGCACACCTACTAACAAAACAATACATTGTGGGCAGGATCAGAGCACCTAGAGTGGCCCCATCAGTATGACAGGGTAAATCCAAAGCATCCCTTTCTGTGCAAGAAGTATCAGTGGTTTTCCTTTCCTTTTGCATTGCAAAGATATATGTGGAGAAAGCGAAGGTCCACCTGTATGAATAAATACCATCAGAAAATGCCAATGTAACAGACCCACTCTCAAGAAGTCTCTCCATGCCACTTCAGAAATCAGTTGGTTGTGACTGCTGGAGAAAGCGTCATCAATGGAAGTGTAGGAGACAGAGGTTTAAATGGGAATCCACTATCCAACCCCACAATTATGCACTTGCCTATGGCCCGGTATAATGTCAACCTGGCCATGACTGCCCCTCCAAACTCACTCCAGCCCCCACCCAGACAAGGTGCAATGGGACTTGTGGGACTTGCACCCCAGGACCTGCACTCTATCCCTTTTTTTTTTGAGACGCATTGATCCGAACTGCACATAATAGGGCACACCATAAGTGATACAGAGGCATTATGATATTTTATTTTATTCTCTATTATTTTTTTAATAAATCCTAACACGCCATTTGCCCCTTGGCTGCCAATACACACTGAGCGATAGACTTCATGGTATTGTTGAAGATGACACCTAGATTCTCTGACTCCTAAAGTGACCTACAGTAGTACTGTGTTGCTATAACTTGGGATTATTCCTCCCTATGTGCATCACTTTGCACTCATCCAAATTAAATTTCACCTGCCATTTGGATGTTGAGTCTTCTATTCTCCCAAAGTCCTCCTGCACTTTCACACAAGCTACATGTGATTTAACAACTTTCAATAATTTTGTGTCACCTGCAGATTTAATCACCTCACGTGTCCTTTTCGCTACTAGATCATTTATCAATTAACCCAGCACTGGTCCCAGTACAGATCTTTGTGGTGCTCCACTGTTCACCTTCCTCCACTCAGAGTTAGCCCATTCATCCTATTCTATTTTCTATCTTCCAACCAGTTCCCGATCCACTATAGGATAGTGCCCTACACTAAGACTTTTAATTTAATCATGAGCCTCCCATAAGGGATCGCAAAAAGCCTTTAAAATCTATATATACTACTTCAAATGCCCCATATGTAGTTATGCCTAATTGTAGAGGGGGGAATGAGATCCTCAGCTCCAGAAGGGCGACATGAGGCCAGTCCTGGCCCACTGGAAACCCCATCCTTTCAGTTCATGCCCTTTCCCTCTGGAGGGAAAGGAAAATGTATTTACATTGGTGTAATATACAGGTCACCTTCACAGTCGGAAGAAATGGACAGAGACTTAATTGAAGATATCCACAAGATAGCTAGGAAAGGGGAAGTACTACTGATAGGTGATTTTAATACGCTGGACATCGATTGAAGAGTCCCTGCTGTGGGGCCATCTAGAAGGGATCTTGGATTCTCTACAGGAAGAATTGTTTCAGCAGTGGGTAATGGAACCGACGCAGGATGGAACTATTCTAGACCTAGTGCTTACAAATGAGGACATTGTTTCTGATGTTATGGTGGGAGATCATTTGACATCTAGTGATCACTGAATGGTATGGTTCAATATTAAGGCAAAGGAGGAGAGGGATTATTCAAGATTGAAGGTCCTAGACTTCAAAAGAACTAACTTTGCTAAGATGTGGGAATTTCTCAAGGAAGAGTTAGTTGGATGGGAACAGCTGAAGGAAGTAGAACAGCCGTGGGCAAAACTGAAATGAGCCATTTTAAAGGCGACTAACCTTTTAGGAATCTAAACAAGGTACCTTGATAAATATAACACAATATGTGAAATTAGTGACAACAATCTTTCATTTTATTATTCTTTATTATTCACTTTAACAAAGGATGTTAATTTCTTTCGGGTACAGCGATAGTAGTTTGTGGGGCTGAGGGGGGAGAGAAAAAAGTTACAAAATACAAATTGGTGACACAAGTTACAGACATGTCTGATCAAAAGGTTATATCAATGGCTTTATCAATGGTTGTATATTAAGGTTTTGTTACAGTTCTTGTATCATCAATAAAAACAGTTGAAACATAAAGGCGACTAACCTTAATGGTAGAAAATTAAATAAAAGTTAGAGAAAAAAGAAGACCATTCTGGGTCACAAATGCAGTAGCTGAAAAGGTAAGGGAAAAAAGATTAGCCTTCATAAGTTACAAGAGGGCTCATAAAGAGGAAGACAGGGAAAAATATCTAGAAAAGCTTAGAGAAGCTGGAAAAGCTGTCAGGAAAGCAAAGAGACAAATGGAAGAAAAGATAGCCGATACGGTAAAATTGGGGGACAAGACATTTTTTAAGATATATAAGTGACAGGAGGAAGTGCCAAAATAGCATTGTGAGTCTCAAAGCTGAGGGGGAGGAATAGAATCCGTTAAGGATAAAGCTGAACTGCTTAACAATTATTTCTGTTCTGTGTTCACAGACCGCAGAAAACAAATACTAAGGGGGATGATTGTGTGGTAGGCCAGGACCGATTCTCAAGAGACTGTGTTCATGAGGAGGTAGCTAAACTAAAAGTAGATAAAGCGATGGGATACATCCGAGGGTACTCAAGGAAGTTGGAGATGTTCTGGTGGCTCTGCTGTCTGACCTCGTCAATGCTTCTTTAGAGTCTGGAGTTGTCCCAGAGGACTGGAGAAGGGCAGATGTGGTCCCTCTGCACAAGAGCAGAAGTAAGGAGGAGGTTGGGAATTACAGATCTGTCAATCTGACCTCGGTGGTGAGTAAATTAATAGAAACACTTTTAAAGTGGAGGATCATGAGGTTTCTCACATCAAATGGACTGCAGGACCTGAGACAGCATGGGCTTCACTAGAGGCAGGTCGTGTCAGACAAATCTGATTTATTTGACTGGGTGACCAAATAGTTGGATGTGGGAGGGATGCTAGATGTGGTGTACTTGGATTTTAGCAAAGCCTTTGACACTATTCCTCACAGGCAACTGATAAATAAACTGAGTGCCCTCGGTATGGGACCTAAAGTGATCGACTGGGTTAAAAACTGGTTAAAAGGAAGGTGAGAGAGGGTAGTGGTAAATGAGCTTGGTCTGAGGAAAGGGATGTTTATCAGTGGTGTACCGCAGGGATTGGTCCTCGGGCTGGCCATTTTTAACATCTTTGTGCGTGATATTGCGGAAGGACTGTCTGGTAAGGTTTGTCTCTTTGTGGATGATACCAAACTCTGTAATAGGGTGGACACCCTGAGGGTGTGGATGGCATGAGGAAGGATCTAGCAAAGCTTGAAGATTGGTCCGATAATTAGCAACTAAGATTTAATGCTAAGAAATGCAGGGTCATGCACTTGGATTACAAAAATCCAAGGGAACGGTACAATATAGAGGGTGAAGTGCTTCTGTGTACAAAAGAAGAGCAGGACTTGGAGTGATTGTGTCTGATGACCTTAAGGGGGCCAAACACATAGAAAAAGTGATGGTCAAAGCCATAAGGATGCCTGGGTGCATAAGGAGAGTGATAACCAGCAGGAAAAAAGAAGTCTCTGTTGAGGCCCCATTTAGAATACTGCATGCAATTCTGGAGACCGCACCTATAGAAAGATATAAACAGGATGGAGTCGGTCCAGGGGCGGCTACAAAACTGGTAAGTGGTCTCAGTCATAAAACGTATGGGGACAGGCTCATGAACCTCAACATGTATACTCTGGAAGAGAGGCAGGAGAGAGGGGATATGATAGAGACGTTTAAATACCTCAGAGGCGTTACTGTACAGGAGGTGAGCCTTATTTCAAATGAAGGAAAATTCTGGAATGAGAGGGCATAGGATGAAGTTAAGAGGAAATAGGCTTAGGAGGAATCCTTTCACGGAAAGGGTGGTGGCTGCATGGAATGGCCTCCCGATGGAGGTTGTGGAGATGAGGACTGTGTCAGAATTTAAGAAAGCGTGGGATCCTTTATGAAAAGGAGGAGTTAGTGGTTACTGAGGAAGGGCAAACTGGATGGGTCATTTGGCCTTTATCTGCTGTCATGATTCTCTGTTTATTTTTTTTTTTAGTTACATTTGTACCCCGTGCTTTCCCATTCATGGCAGGCTCAATGCGGCTTACATGGGGCAATGGAGGGTTAAGTGACTTGCCCAGAGTCACAAGGAGCTGCCTGTGCCTGAAGTGGGAATCGAACTCAGTTCCTCAGGACCAAAGTCCACCACCCTAACCACTAGGCCACTCCTCCATGTTGCGGGGAGGGGGGGGGGGGGTAAGGGAGACATGGGGGAAAGCCCCTGGAATGAGGCCTCCCATATCTATGCCTGACCCAAATAAGTAAACTTGTGAAATGTAGGGGGGTGAGCAGCTGCGTTGGCCAGCTCTGGCATGGCATCCCCGCAGGGGCTACATGCTCCTGCACAGCAACACAACTGCCCAGAGCCATAACCAAGGGAGAGGAGAGGGGCCGGATGCCACACTGAGCGGGGGGAAATCTCTGGTGCCACAGAGGAAGTAGGGAGAAACCCACCGCTCTTGCTCAGCAAATGCCATGGGAGGCATCCGGCCCACTCTACCTGGGTGTCACCACTTCACCCCGAGGGCACAAGGGGGAGTCCACAGCACACCCGCTATGCAAGCTTAGACATGAGCAAGTGCACCAGAGGGAGCCCCAGTTCCTCCCGCTCCCAGGTAAGTATACAACCCATAGGGGAGATTCTCCGCCGTGGAATTTATTGATTTATTCTTCCAGACAGCACTCTATGCGGCACACACCCTCCCCCCTTTTTCCCAACAAGGCAACGCCTCCTCTAAGATGATTACTATGAGCCAAGTGAAGCTCCCAACTAACCTGTTTCCAACACAGGCTGCTCATCATGTCCTCAGGGACAAAAGAAGGCTCTTCTGGTAAACTTGAAGCCTTTTAAGCCCCTGACTCAGGTCCCTCCCTTCCCAACAGTGAGCTCAGCTTCAGTGTGAAAGTTCTCTTCTGGCTATCAGGACTCCCTGACTCTTTGCAGCAACCCCTCCATAGTTGGGGCGTGGGTACACGGGTGTATGGTGCCATGTTAATGTTAGCTCCGTGTACTCGTGCCCTCCACCTTATTACTAATTAATTTGTGGAGCCATTTGGATAATGGCATTGGTGGGGTAAGAATGAGTGGTGTGGAATCAGCATTGGGAGCCCTGATGGGAAGTGTGATGGCGGTGGCGGGAGACTAAGGGGCCCTTTTACTAAGTTGCGGTAAAAGGGGCGGAAGCCATTTTTGTTGCGCGGCAGTGGGTATAAATGCTGAAAAAAGAAATGGTCATGCAGTAAGTTCGCAGTGTGGCTATTTTGGGGGGTAGCACTTACCGCCACCCATTGAGGTGGCAGTAAGGGCTCCCATGCTAACCCAGCATTAACCAGGCACTGTGCGATGCTGCCTGATTACCACCGAAAATGGCATGCACTGGGGGTGGAACTACCTCTGACACCCACGTTGGGCCGGTGGTACTTCCAGGTTGCCATCTAGCAACCCTTTAGTAAAAGGGCCCCTAAGGTAACAATGAATTCATTTGGAATTACAACTTTGCCTTTTCTGCAATTCCTTTATGAATGCCCCATTCTTGTTACTCTTGTTGTCATCTGGGAGACTTAGTTGGAAAAAGCCTTGGTACAACAGATTAATGGTTTGGTTCAAGAAATTAAAAGTTTGGAAGCCCCATACAGATCTGGCTCTTCTAGTACCAAGGGTTGTGAAATTTGAAAAAATGGAGGAGTGGCCTAGTGGTTAGGGTGGTGGACTTTGGTCCTAGGGAACTGAGGAACTGAGTTCAATTCCCACTTCAGGCACAGGCAGCTCTTTGTGACTCTGGGCAAGTCACTTAACCAGTGGTGTGCTGGAGCAGGCTCTCGAGAGCCGTTTGTTAAGTTTTTAAGAATTTTGGGAGCCGGTTCTCCATGGCTACTTTAACAAATGGATCCCAAAATGTGGGCTTGGGCCCCTCCTGAATTCTCTTTTACTTTGCTGGCGAGAGAGAGCCCCCTGTTAACAATTTACCAGCACACCCTTGCGACTTAACCCTCCATTGCCCCATGTAAGTCGCATTGAGCCTGCCATGAGTGGGAAAGCGCAGGGTACAAATGTAACAAAAAAAAAAAAAAGATATGGAAAAGATGAAGGAGGTGCAAGCCACACTAACCAAAGACAATACTAATTTGAGGTTGAAAGTGTAAAGTCTAAAAAAATAAATTGAATTAATTTAAAGTGAGATTTTTTTTCCAGTTACTTCATGGTTTCACTGCTTGAAATGTTTGAGGGATACAGTGGAAGTTTTACATATTCTTCAGATTTGGTGCCACCTACAGTGTCAGCATATTTTTTTACCTCTAGGGAAAAAACAAAGCCAACAAAACCAGAGTGGACCACCTGTAGAAACGGATACACTTGATGTTTCTGATATCTTGGAGTGTTCCGATTCTGAATTTGTTGCTTTCTGTATTATGTTATTTACCTTTGCACTTTTATCTGACATGGAATGGTTTCTCAAGATACTTTCTAAACCAGGACAAATCTTTTCTACTTTGAGAATTAATATGTTTTTGAATATTTCAAGAGATGCTCAAAAAAGAAGGAAATAATTTCTCCTTTTGATGCCTGGAGTGTAACAGAGCACTATTCTTAAAGTTCCATGCAAATGTGTAATCAAATGTCAATCTGGTCATTACATTTTCTTTGATCTGGTTCACTTGACCAGTTTTATGTCTTTGAAAAGGTCCATAGTTACTCCCTCACCCCCTATGATTGGTGCATCTGGTGCTGATTAAGGAGTCTTGTTTCTAACCTGTGCTAAACACTAATGCATGCTTACTGCAGCAAAATATGGCTGTCCACAGGGCATGCTGAGGCGTCCCATAGTAATTGTTGGATGTGTGCATGCTACCCATGTGCTATAAAATATTTAAAAAAATTGAAGTGCTGGGCATGTTCTGCGTTAATTGGTTAGCACAGTTACACTGTCACCTGTTAACCAATTAGTGTGTGATTAGTGGGTGAGCACTTACCACCTACATAATAGGTGGTAGTAGGAGCTCATGTGCTAATGGCAAAATTGGCGTGTGGCCATTAATATTGCAAATAGAAAAATCAGTCATTTTACCCCAGCAGTAAATTGTCCGTAGCGAGTGTGAAATCCCTGTGTAAAGATACGCAAAGGCCACTGTCACGCTTGGAGGCATATTTTCAAAGCACTTAGCCTTCCAAAGTTCCATAGGTTTCTATGGAACTTTGCAAGGCTAAGTGCTTTGAAAATGAACCCCTTAGCCTCCTGCCTGTGGCCACTTAGACAGTCTATCCCCAGCAGAGCTCAGGTCCTCCTGTACTTGCTGCAAGGGTTCTACACTAGCACCCTCCTCCCACCGATTGGGTCACAGCCACCTCTTGGCGAGACTCCCGCTCTCAAGTTATCCCCAGTGATTTCTAGGTTACTGGGACCACACTCCTAGTGGTTCCACAGTTCCCAGAAATCACTCACAGACCCAACACACAAACCATCAGGATCCTTTATCAGTCCAGACAAACAGGGCGAACAAGCAAATATGTTTATTCTCTTAAAAATATCGAACTGTGGAACAAAATAGTTCAAATAGCAAACAATAACAGGTAACAAATATGGATCAATTATAAAATGAACTAAACATCTGTATACTGCCTAAACAGTACCTGGGAAGATCAGGACATATAATTTACTGAGCCTCAGCAAAGAGATCTGTCTCTTTTTTCTCCTGGGCTAAGACTGAAGCAACAGCCAGCAACAACTGCTGGGTAATTTCAAACTACAGGCCAATCAGAGCCCAGTCAACAAGTTTTAAAAGTATACTGCTCACAGTACTGTAGATTCACTTCTTAATTTAGGGGCCCTTTTACTAAGCTGTGGAAGCGTCTACGCGCACCCAACGCGTGCCAAAATGGAGTTACCTCAGAGCTACAGCGTGGCTCTTGCAGTAATTTCATTTTTGCTGCGTGTCCGATACGCACGGATGAAAAATAATTTTTATTTTCTGCTGCATGTATCGAACGCTCGCCAAGTGGCATTTGGTGCATGTAGGTAATTACCACCCGATTACCATGTGAGAATTTACCACTAGGTCAATGGCTGGCGGTAAGGTCTCAGACCCAAAATAGACACCATGGCACCCCCCCATCCTTTCTTGTGCTGCCTCTCTCTCCCCTACCATGATATATCAGACTTTTAGTTGTGAGTTTTGTATTTTATTCAAATAGTATTTCCAACTTCAAAAACGGCCTATTAGCTATACAATTATCTGAAACACTAGCCACTATTTAAGTTTGTGAAATGTAACCTCTCAGTCCATAAAAGTAAAACTAATGATAAGTTCCCAGCCAAACTAGTAAGGAACAAGAGCACGAATACAAAAATTTGATTATTTCAAAGTTACTTTTCTTGCTAGAGTAAAACTGTGACACATGGCCCCCTGTATTGTGCAAAATAATAAAAAAAAAAAAGGTATACAATTTAAAAAACTGACAAAGTCCAATTACAATACAAATTATCAAATAACAATAAAACAAAAAAATGGGAAATTAGGTGATAACCTTTTATTGGTCAATATAAAAAAAAAGGCCTTTTTTTTTGGCCGAAAATGGACATGCGTCAAAATAAACATTGACACAAGTTTATTTTGGGCCTGAGGCCTTACCACCACCCATTGACTTAGCAGTAAAGTTTCATATGTTAACCAGGCGGTAATCGTCAGCCTGCCTACACTGCCGTACACCACGCAGTAGAAAATAAAAAAATATTTTCAGACTTGCGTAAAAAATGGAATTACCGCTCGGGGCTCGTGGTAACCTTGTGGTAGTTCCAAATTGACATGCATTGGATGCGTGTAGGCATCTACGCACATTAGTAAAAGGGCCCCTCAGCTTTCAGAGGCCAAAACCTCTTTCCTCAGATCAGGACAGCATGCTGCTGTTATAGTTCCTGACCTGTGGAAGGAAGTTTTGGTCTCTGAAAGCTAGCATAAAAAAAAAAGTATCACGTTAGCCCAATAAAAAGGGATCATCTTACTTTCCATGTTTTGTTTTTATTAGAGTGGAATAACATGGCTACTACACCACTTTATCCCAAAATTAAAATAAAATTAATTTTTCTACCTTTCTTGTCTAGCTCTTTCATTTTTATAATCATGTTGGTCCTAATCTCTGCTTTCTGTTTTCCTGTATCTTCTCTTAACTCTCATGCCAGGGTTTCGTGTCTATTTGTAATTTCTCTGTTTCCTCATGTCTTCTTCACCTTCTCTCAGCATTCTTCAATTTATTTTTCTCCCTCTCTTCAATCATTCTTACTATACAGCCTTCAATTTCCTTCTTTTTACTGTGTCTACCCATAGCTTTCTATCTCTTCTCTCACCCCAGACATCCCATTCCTTCCCCTTCCTCTTATTTCTCAGTCTTTCACTAACTCTATCCTTTCCCCCCATCCAAACACCATGTTCTTCTTTCTCTCTTCCCACTTCTTTCCAGTGTGTTCCCACTATCTCTCCCATGCAGTGCCCCTTCTATTCCCCTACTTCCATCCATTGCGCCCCCTCTCTTCCCCCACTTCCATCCAGTGTGTCACCCCTGTCTCTCTCACTTCCATCCAGCATCTCTCCCTCTTTCCATCCAGTATCTCCCCTTTCTCTCCCCACCCTTCCGTCTCTCCTTTCTCTCCCCACTTTTCCATCCAGTGTTTCCCCTCTTTCTCCCCACCCTACCATCCAGTGTCTCCCCTCTTTCTCCCCCACACTTACATCCAGCATCTTCTCTCTATCTCTTTTCTATCCAGTGTGTTCCATTTTTCTCTCCTTATCCTCCCATTTAGCGTGCCCCCTCTTTCCCCCACCTTTCTATTTTATGTCTTCCCTCTACCCCTTTTCCATCCAGTGTCCCCTCTTTCTCTCCTCATCCTTCCATCCAACATCTTCTCTCTACCCCTTTTCCATCCAGTGTGCCCCCTTTTTCTCTCCTTATCCTTCCATTTAGTGTCCCCCCTCGCTCTCCCCCTATCCTTCCTTTCCAATGTGCCCCCTCTCTCCCCCATCCTTCCATCCAGTGTCTCCCCCTATCCCTTTCTACATATGTCTGTCCCCTAGTCCTTTCTGTTCCTTTTGCCCCCAACCCCTACATCTCTGTATTTCTTCTCTCCTTGCCTCCACATTACCGTGTTTTCCTCTCGGATAATGTGGCATAAGGAAGAAACAAGCAGCTGCACATCAGACTTCCTCTTCCTCTGCTGGCTTGGGCCCATTGATTATTTGAACCATTCAGGACTCTGCAAAGCAGTTGGGTCCAGGCCAACAGAAAAGGAGGAAGTGGTCTGATGCATAGCTGCTTTTTTCTTCCTTATGCCACATGATCAGGGTGGGGTAGGGATATTTGAACGAGCAGTCTGTAGGAGTGTGCTGCAAGGGGAGGGGGATCAGAAACCTGACAATTATTTTGCCTTCTGTTCCCTGTGCAGAATTCTGCAAGGCAAGTACAGAATTCTACGCAAATAATGCTTTGCACTGTGATGCAGAATTCCCCAGTAGTAACCTATGAATAGCAGCACTACAAATATTAAACTGGGCCCTAAAAATACCAAAATGCCTTCCACAAGTAAAACAGAGCAAGTGGGAATGCTACAGATCTCAACACCGAAACTATATGCAAACAAATATCAAAACTCAATCATATGTAAAACACAGACAGATCCTCACTAAATACAGAACAAGGGATCCCAAGTTAAAGATAGAAATGTGAGGACAAAAATTGAACTGGGAACATCGAAAAGTTAAGCTCAGCATATACTGCAACACTGGAGAAACAAACAAAAAAATGCACTTCCTTTTGTACTGAACACAATAAATCAATATCTGTGATGCATATTTCCCACAACTAACATATTCCAGGTCAGTAAAACACTTTTTTCTATCTTTGTGTCTGGACATTTTATTTTTCCATCACATTGGTCCCAGTTTCTTTTGTTCTGCTTTCCTGTTTTTTGCTAATTCTGTTTCCAGCAGCCACTGTCCATTTGTTATTTATCCTCCCTCCCCCTGTCTTGTTCCATTACCTTACTACACCTGTCTATGACATACTGATCTTTCTCTTAAAGCTCTCTCCTCTGTTCTTTTCTGCATCTCTGTCCACTCAGATTTCACCCTCTTACTCTACTCCTTTTCATCTACTTATCAAATTTCTCTCATTCCCGAGCTCTCTCATTTTACATCTCACTCATTTCCCATCCTCCTATTCCCTTTTATCTGCTCCCCATGACCAAATTTCAACCCTCTGCACTCACTATCCTCCTGTTACTCATCTCTTTGACAACCTTCCTATGAACTCTCCCACACGGATCCACCATTCCTAGCATCTCCTTCCTCTCTTTTTCTCTCCCCACCCAAATGTTTGAAACCTGATCTTTCCCGCCTTCCCTCCCCCATCTCTCCTTCCTACCCTTCCATCCCATCTTCCCTAGTCAGCATCTCTCCTTCCCTTTCTTCCACCCCTCTAAGTTTGACATCTCTTTCTCTCCCTCCCCCTACCCAAGAATGACATCTCTCCTTCTCTCTCTTCCACACCCCAAAGTTTGACATCTCTCTCTCTCCCTTCCACCCCAAGTCCATCTCTCCCTCTGCCCTCCTCTAAGTCCATCTCTCATTCCCCCTTCTGCTCTCGAGCCCATCTCTCCCCAACCTACTACTACTACTACTACTATTTAGCATTTCTATAGCGCTACAAGGCATACGCAGCACTGCACAAACATAGAAGAAAGACAGTCCCTGCTCAAAGAGCTTACAATCTAATAGACAACCCCCAACATCCTTTTTCACTTCTCTCCCTCCTGCCTCCTCCCCCGAGTTCGACATCTCTCCTTCTTCCCTCTCTTTGCCCATGTCTCCCTCTTCCACCCTCTCCCTCTCTCCCTCAAATCTGACATCTCTTCCTCCCTATCTCCCTTCTATTACCCCATCCAACACCTCTCCCTTCCTCCCTTCTTTGTAGTCCCCCCCCAAGTCCAATATCTCTCCCTTCACACTCTTTCTCTCTCTTCCCAGCCCTCCTCCCCGGCTGTAGTCTGGCATATCCCCCCTTCCTTCCTCAACCACCCCCCTTTCCCTGAGTTACCTTTCTTTTTTGTTTTAGAAAAGTCGGTGGTGGCAGCGATTCCCATATGCTGCCCTGCCACCGACATGAGCTTCTTCTCTCTACTGTGGCCCGCCTCTGAGGAAACAGGGCATCAGAGAAGCAGGCCGCAGTAGAGAGAAGAGGCCGGTGCCGGTGGCAGGACAGTGTATGAGAAGCCCTGCCTGTCTCCAGCTCCAACCTTGCCTGTCTCCAGCTCCAGCCTTGCCTGTCTCCAGCTCCAGTCTTGCCTGTCTCCAGCTCCAGCTCAAGCCTTGCCTGTCTCCAGCTCCAGCCCTGCCTTGTCTTCAGCCCAGCCCTGCCTGCCTTCTCTTCAGCCCAGCCCTGCCTGCCTTCTCTTCAGTCCAGCCCTGCCTGCCTTGTCCTCAACCAAGTCTTGCCTGCCTTGTCACCAGTTCTGCCTTGCCTGCCTCACCAGTTTCAAGTGCAAGCCTGCCTACCTAGTCATTTGCCTAACTCAAGTGACTCACCTGCTGCTAGTCAGTCCCTGGCAGCGGCCCAAGGGCTCACCTTCCTGAGTTCATGACAGGAATCTACCCACGGCGACCGAGGGAGTCGATGGCTCCTTGGTAAGTGCTACAGAGATCCCCAAATCCATACCCCCCTCACCCACACATTCCATCTCTCTAGGTTTCCCCCACAACCCACAATTATCACCCCACCTCCACAAGGTCACTAGCAGCCAATACCACAACTCTGTCTCTCATTCTGCTTCCCCCCTGTGATAGATGATACCCACAGTGAATCTGGCTCATGACCCCTATATGCACTCCCAAATGAGTCAGAGGTAAATACATAAGAGGCATTGGACCTTTGGTCCAGCAGAATTGCTTCCAATGTCTTGGCTAGTCCATAGTGGAGCTCCTCTATAGCCCAGAACGTGGCAAAAATCATCATGGCCTGCTGTACACCTGGCACAGCAAAGAAGACAGCTCTGTAAGAAGGGGTACATAAGAACATAAGAGTAGATATACTGGGTCAGAACCCATGGGTCCATCTAGCCCATATCCTGTTTTCTAAACAGTAGCCAAGCCGCAGTCCAATACCTGGCAGAAACCTCAAATTGTGGCAACACTCCATACTACAATCCCCAAGCGATTGCTTCCTTTGTCTGTCTCAATAGCAGACTATGGACTTTTCCTCCAGGAATTTGTCCAAACCTTTTTAACCCAGATACACTAACTGCTGTTACTACTCCTCCGCAAAGAGTCCGAGCTTAACTATTCGTTGAGTTGAAAAAAAAATTCCTCCTATTTGTTTTTAAAGTATTTCCATGTGGTGACAGCTCATTTTTGATACCCACGTTTTTCTCCAAACTTCTTCTAAAAACCACATTCTTCCATCCTCTTGTGTTTACGCTTATTGCCCATTTGATGTTTCTCATGTTTTTATCCTAAAGACTCCTGATTCAGCTACCAGCTGAAACATGGTACTGTGGTCGAGTCTTCATCAATAAAATATCTACAATTGACTGAAGCCTTCTCGTTTGTCCTGGTTAGCCAGTCTCTGTCCCACTCTTTTTTATTTCTGACGCAACCAGCAACAGCCACAAGACAAAGAAGATGAAAAGTCTCTCCCCTCCACCCCAGGGTGCACCCTTGGGGGTTCAAGCCAGGCAAACACTCATACAGTCTATTATGGGGAGTTCGGGCAAGTCTGCAGAACTACCCCCTGGTGCAGGGGTACCTGGCTGAGCCAGAAAGAATGGACTACAGACTGAGTTTGAGTGAGAGAGGGTGCTCTGTTCACCCAGAATTGGTATACCCCTATGCCATGGACTGCTCACACTTGAGTGGGTATGAGTGGGGGCCACCTTGCTTCAGGGCAGGTGCCCTACCCTTCCGCCAACGTACTCACATGCGAAAGTAAGGACGGCCTTGCTTGATTGCATGACGGCCTACATGTAAGTTTAAAGTACCCAGATGCTTGGTACTATGTTTTTTTTTTTTTTTTTAATTATCTTTATTAGCATCAGTGCAGCATGTCTGTATCATAAACTGCGGCCTAATGTTTACCATTAAACCTGTGTGGTTGATTAATTATCCCGGGGCTATCCGTCGCCTTTTGAGGAGGACGTGAAAGGCAGGCTGCCCATGTTTGAGAATGAGACGGGTCCAAAATTTATCCTCGTCCCCATGTCATTCTCTACTGCGGCTGTTAGGGGGGTGGAGCCAAAGGTGGAGTGGGCCAGTCTGGGCATGGCTGGCAGAGTGGTACACAGCTGGGGTGTGGCTTAAAAATCTCCCTCTTTGTAGGTCTGCTGATCCTCTCCATCCCTTCCTTTTTTTTCCATCCCCAGTTTCCCACTTGCTGTCTTCTC
>NW_021963726.1:57500-59251 GCF_901765095.1 Microcaecilia unicolor | reverse complement strand
TATATAGAGAGTTATATTACTAGTGACTTTTGCCTTTGATTTAGATAGGAACAATGTTTTGAAATTGTATTTCCGACATATGGCTGATAGTTTTTTGGGGTTCAAAGATAAATATATTTCCTGATATATCAAGGGAATTGCAGACTAGGAGGTGTGAACTCTTGGCTTTTAAGCCAAGAATCACTGCCCTAGGTGGGACCTTCCTAGAGCGATTCCCTTGTAAGTGTTTTATTTCCTGATTACTTATTTGTTGAACCCAGGAAATTACAAGAGTTTGTGGAGTTAAAAGAACAGATGAAGAACCCTCTGCAGCAACTTCCTTTAAGTTACCACTGTACCGGCTGCAATTACCGATTAACCTTCCTCCCTCCGAAAATATGAATTGTAAGATTAACCATTCCGTGTTTTTCTTATTTTCTTTGAGATTGTTTTCCTGATCTTGGATCCCCCAATTGTGGACAATTATATATATTGTTGAGAGAAAATGTTTTTTTTCTTTTTCCTTATATTAATTTCTGTTTTTCCTTACATTTACGTGATAAATGTGAATGTAATTAAGTAAAATGATTAAAAAAAAAAAGAGTGTGGATAAGGGTTCTGGTAGTGTGCTCAGAAAGGGTGAATTTTGCTGATGTTGTAGAGAAAGAAACGACAGGTTTTAGCAGTCTGCTAAATATGTTTAGAGAAGTAGAGAGAGGAGTCGAAGTTGACCCCAAGGTTACGAGCTGATGAAACAGGGAGAATGAGTGCGTTATCCACAGAAATAGAGAACGGGGGAAGAGGAGAGGTTGGTTTAGGGGGAAAGATAAGAAGTCAGTCTTGGTCATGTTTAGCTTCAGATGGCGCTGAGACATCCAGGCAGCAACGCCAGACAGGCAGGCTGATACTTTGGCCTGGATTTCGGCTGAGATTTCTGGTGTGGAGAGGTAGATCTGGGAGTAATCAGCGTAAGGATGATACTGAAAACCATGGGATGAGATCCGAGTATGAAGGGAAGAAGTATAGACGGAGAAAAGAAGAGGTCCCAGGACAGATCCCTGAGGTACACCAACTAACAGTGAGATAGAAGTAGAGGAGGATCCACTAGAGTATACACTAAAGGTACGCTGGGAGAGATAAGAAGAAAACCAGGAAAGAACAGAGCCCTGAAATCCAAGTGAGGACAGTGTATCAAGGAGTAGGCTGTGATCAACAGTGTCGAAAGAAGCAGATAGATCGAGAAGGATGAGGATAGAATAGAGACCTTTGGATCTGGCCAGGAACAAGCCATTGGACACTTTAGCAAGTGCTGTTTCACTGGAATGAAGGGGCGAAAGCCAGATTGAAGTGGATCAAGAATAGCTTGAGAGAAAAGAAAGTCAAGACAGGAAAAGAGGTGTAAGCTTGCGGTTTTTACACTGAAAACTGAGTCAAGAGAAAACCTGGCTTGCAAATTCATATCCTGTCTACCATTGAATCCCATTTCTGTTTATGCCGCTGCTTTCCCCTCAAAAGTCATTCCATGCGTCCACCACCCTGTCTGTGAAGAAATATTTTCCAGTGCTATTCCTTGGAGCTTCATAACACAACCTCTTTTTCTAATCCATTTGATCCCCTGCAAAGGGATTGCTTACTACAGCCCCTGTGCCTCATCTTGAATATCTGTCATGGAATAATGGTCATTACCCTCCTCTTTCTTTTGCCTTATAAAGCTTTCATACAGATCAGATGTCAGAAGTATATCATCTGTTTTGTTTTGTTTTTTCATTTGT
>NW_021963726.1:0-52500 GCF_901765095.1 Microcaecilia unicolor | reverse complement strand
ATTCCCTCCCAACGCTCAGAAATAGCGCACAAACCGAACCCTTCCCTTACCGCTGAAAACCTAATGCCAGCATGGCCCTAGTGGTAGGGTGCCCGGAGAGAGATTAAACAACCCAGTACTGGCCTCGTGATTCTGTGAATAGCAGGGGGGAGAGATGGGCTGTCGCAAGCACCCTGAACTGTACTGGGTCCCTTTCTCTCTTTATGCATCCTGAGAATAGGCTCATTATTAGGGCAGGTGGTGGAGGAGCTGCTCAGACAGGCGTCAGTGGTGAGCACTTAGACTGAGGTGATCGATACAGGGTTATGGTGGGGATGAGGAGCACAAGTACAGAACGAAACCCTTTCATAAACCCTGTCTCTTGTGTTGTCCAGTTCAAAGTCCTTGTTCAACCTGAAACATATAGTGTGGGGTCCCTGCTCCCCAGTTTGACTGGACATGCGCCAGGCACGTTCCTCCCCTTAACTATGTGGGATGTAAAGAACAAACATTAAAGAAACTTTAGAACGCTCAGAACACGGGAGCCAGACTTATCTTCGGAAAAACCCGATTTGATAGCGCAAAACCCCTCCGAGAAAAACTACATTGGCTCCCAATCGAAGAACGTATTACTTTCAAAATCTACACAATGGTTCACAAAATTATCTACGGTGAAGCCCCGGGATACATGACAGACCTGATTGACCTACCAACTAGAAATACTTCAAAATCATCAGGAACGTACCTAAACCTGCCCTACCCAAGCTGCAAAGGACTCAAATACAAATCAACTTACGCGTCCTACATAAGCGCACAATTGTGGAACGCACTCCCAAAAGCCGTGAAAACCACGTACGACCACCTACACTTCCGGAGAATACTAAAAACATATTTGTTCAAAACGGCATACCCTACCAACCCAACATAAATGCCTGACCGCTGCAATACAACAAAACCAAAATACGGTATGGACACAACACAGCTCTTCCATGTATGACGCCCCTATGTGGCTATACCACCTGAGCTTTACCTTATCTCACGTGGCAATACCACATGAACGTTACCTTATCTCTACATCACTCTGTATTTGTCTACAGAGTTTGCAATCGCATCTTCGGCACTATGTAAGCCACATTGAGCCTGCAAATAGGTGGGAAAATGTAACACATAAATAAATAAATAAATAAAACTTCCCAATGCTCAATGCTAACAGCGCATATAATTTGTATGCTATTACTGTTGATCATTGGGAAGTTTTTTTCTGCGCTGTTCCCTACAGCTCTGGAGCTCTAAGCGTCAGCCCATGAGTTTTCTATTACATTATAAACCATAAACTTATATTGCTTTGCCACTCTTTTATCACCCATCCATCTCTCCCTATGTCACACCTACCGAGCTCTCCCTGTTTCTCACCTAACCCACCCCTACCCTTTTCCTGTGAGACTGTCACTGGAAGATTGAGGAGGTCACATGCCTTAATCCCTCCAGTGGACAGCTGTTCAATCAGAGCACTTTTTAAAATCTGGACATGCCAAGTACCAGGTCTAAATAACAGCATCCATCTTCACCATAGACAGCCCTTCCCCTTCTGAAATCAGAGCTGGACATCCATGTTTTGGCCCCTCCCTAGTCCTACCCAAAACATGCCCCCCTTGCCATAAGGATGTGCCGCAATTTTAGGCGTCGGTATCCAGCTTTATAAAATTGGGATTTTGATGTCCATGCAATGTCTAAATGTCAGTTTTCCGATGTCCAAAAACACAAATAGAGCTTATAAAATTTGTGTCATTATGATTTTATGTTACATTATCATTTATTATTGTCTATTAAAATCAATGAGGTCAGCAATGAGCATATTTTTGCTGATAATATTGTAGATTTCCATCCAATTTTTACCAAGTTTGTAAGCACTGACGATATCTCCCCATAGATGCTGTTTCATTTCAAATAAAAGCACTTACCTAAAAGGCAGGTCACCATTGAATTTGAGCCTTTGTAAAACACACGTGTAGATGTACAAAAAGGGCTGTTAACAGAGAATGAAAAGCTATTTCTCTAAACCATTAGCCTTAGCTATAAATCGGCCTAGGAAACTCATCCAGATAATATGAGGATTAGTCAGGCGTGGGTTGTTGACCTTTGAGATTCAGGTGGTTTAACATTCAGACAAAGACTTTGACAATCACTGTATACAATTAACATCTCACAATTCCCTCAGATTTTGGGGACAAGGGTTTCTGGGATTATGCGACTCAGAGTTGCTGGTACTATGGAGAGAGCAGAAACCTCTGAGTGATCATCATCTAAATACTTCAGGCCCCGATGATCAAAGGTAAATATGGTCACGAGATGCCATTAGCTCCCGCATTTTCCATCACATAAATGACCAAACCATGGAATACCACAGGGTTCATTCAAATTAGATTTAAATGAGTTCTGCGGTATTCTGACTGTATTATTAGAGAACAGCACTCTGATCGTACAGGCAGAATAGTGCCTTAACCCTATGCCAGCTCAGAGCTGGCATTAGGGTTAAGCTTTGACCCCCCCCCCCCCCCCCCCCCCCCCATTCAAGCCAGGCAGCTCAGGCTGTCACTGTCAGCCCAGGCTGCCACAGTCAGTCCTGGGGGTCCAATGGACCCCTGGACTGCCTTGGTGGCCTAGTGCTCCCCCAAGCCCCCCCCCCCACCCTGATCAGCCCCCCAACACACAAAAATAACTCCTTGGTGGCCCAGTAGGCAACATACCCCCACACCCCCCACCCATCCTGGTGGTCTAGCAACCCTATCATCTCCCCTGCACTTTGTATTGATGGATAAGGGATTAGCACTCCTTCCTCCTTCCAGTGCCGCCTCCAAAATGGTGGCACCCTGCCCAGTTTTTGATTTTTGTATTTCTATCTTTTGTCTCTCCTTTGGGAATTTTCATAGTTGATAAGAATTTTGATAGGCAGATACTCTAACTCCAGCGCTGTTCTGAACAGCGCCCTAAAAATACCACCAGAATAGCACAGAACAACTCCTTAACGTTCAACGCTAATGAGATGCAAATATGGGCGCGCAAATAGCGTTGAGCATTAGGGAGTTCAGCGGGAGGATTGCGCTTGGTGCATGCGCAGAGGAGTTCCCTGGTAAGCTTGGTTCCTGAGCGCATGCGCCTGGCAAAACCCCAACGTGATGCACACACTGGCGTTTGTTGTCTGCGGCCAAATTATTCTCCCCTGGTATGGTAGGGAAGCCGCGCATATTCGTTTCTCACGACCAACACAAGGGTTTGAACAGGCTTCCTTCTGCTTCCAAAAGCAATCAAAACCAAAAGATTTTGAAGAACCAATCATGAGAAATCCAACACCTTAAAGACTGATCTGGTGTTATTTTTTAAAGCAGATTTATTTGGGGTGCTCTTTTATTTATTTTTTTGTTACATTTATACCCTGCGCTTTCCCACTCATGGCAGGCTCAATGCGGCTTACATGGGGCAATGGAGGGTTAAGTGACTTACCCAGAGTCACAAGGAGCTGCCTGTGCCTGAAGTGGGAATCGAACTCAGTTCCTCAGGACCAAAGTCCACCACCCTAACCACTAGGCCACTCCTCCACTCAACTTCTGAGCATTGGGGAGGAATTCAAAATGAACTCATTTACACGAGCTTGATTACATTAATTCATTTCAATTCAAATCAATCCTTGTATACCCTTAATATCCCCTTCCCAGGATTCAGTGCGGTTTACATTCTAGGTGAGACGGAAGCAGATAGTGTTAGTGTGAAGTATGAGAAACATTAAAGACCACTAGATTAATGCATGAGACTAAAAACATTAAGGGTCCCTTTTACTAAGGGGCGTAGGCGCCTACACGCATCTAACGCGTGTCAAATTGTTACTACCACCCGGCTACTGCATGCCCCGGGCAGTAATTCCATTTTTTGGCATGCGCCCAAAACATGCGGTAGAAAATACTTTCTATTTTCTACCGTGGGGCGCTTACCCTGCGGTAATGGGCAGTTGGCACACACTGGAAACTTACCGCCCAGTTAGTGCGCGAGACCTTACTGCTTAAGTCAATGGGTGGCGTTAAAGGTCTCAGGCTAAAAATGGACGCACGCTGGTTTTCATTTTGCTGCACGTCCATTTTCCGGCACAATAAAAAGAAATCTCTTTTTTCCAGGTGCGCTCAGGAAATGGACCAGCGCAGGCCATTTTTGGATATGCCTTAGTAAAAGAGCCCCTAAGGAAAGGATAATGGATGATACAAGGAGGTAGAAGCCATGATGGATTGTTATGGGTTTTTAGCCTCTTCCTGAAGTTGAGGTAGCTGTTTTCTGTTCTGATGGGAATAGGTAGAGAGTTCCATATTTCGACTCCAAGAATGGGGAATAGAGAACTGAAAATCTTCTGATTTCTAATTGTCTTTTGGAACGGTGACGTTAGCATCAGTTATTGTTGTTGCTTCAGTCTGTTAGACTGGACCAGACATAGCAAAGCGGTCTTAGTCAGCAATTCAGAGGTGAAGCCCTGTAGGATTTGAAAAACTAAACAAGCAGCTTTGAACCTCAGTCTTTCTGCTATGGGACATAGGAAGTTACATCAGAGGAGGGCGGGACACAGTGAGGAAAGGCCCGCCTGAGGCGATCTGTCACTTTCGCAAAGAAGGCGCTGCGCTGCTGCTTTAGAGATTTTTTTTTTTTTAAATACAGAGAGTCGGACGACAGACAGAAGGGAGCTGAGGGTAGGCAGGTGGAGACGGGACTGCAGCGCCAGCGGCCTGAGAGCAGGAGAGGGCGAGAGACTCTGGCGCTGGGCCCTCCGTGGTGGCCCAGGCCCAGGGAATTTTGCCCCTCCTGCCTCCCCCCTCTCGGTGGCCCTGAATGAAACCACAAATTCCTAGCATCCACTTGTCTAATCTCACAGCCAATGGTAAAAACTATAACAGTCTATATGCCCCTTTTACTAAGCGGCAGTAAGCCCAACATAGGCTTACCGCTCGCTAAACAGGAAGTACCGCTGAGCTACCGCAGCAGCCCGGCGGTACTTCCAACCCCTAGCATGCCGTCATAGGTTGAAATTTCCAGCCAAAACAAATCATCTTTGGATTGGTGATCAGAACAAAGTATTCCATTTGATTGATCACTAGTATCAGAGATACATCATCTCTTGGTTAATACTTAAAAAAAAAAATCCAAGGTATAGTTTTTGACCAGGCCTTAACTATGAAGGCCAAATGGAAGTAATCACTAAAAAGATTTGTGGGCATCCCTATTAATTACACCAGATGAACAAGCCAAACAGAGGGTGTGATTAGCATACATACAGTGGTGGAAATAAGTATTTGATCCCTTGCTGATTTTGTAAGTTTGCCCACTGACAAAGACATGAGCAGCCCATAATTGAAGGGTAGGTTATTGGTAACAGTGAGAGATAGCACATCACAAATTAAATCCGGAAAATCACATTGTGGAAAGTATATGAATTTATTTGCATTCTGCAGAGGGAAATAAGTATTTGATCCCCCACCAACCAGTAAGAGATCTGGCCCCTACAGACCAGGTAGATGCTCCAAATCAACTCGTTACCTGCATGACAGACAGCTGTCGGCAATGGTCACCTGTATGAAAGACACCTGTCCACAGACTCAGTGAATCAGTCAGACTCTAACCTCTACAAAATGGCCAAGAGCAAGGAGCTGTCTAAGGATGTCAGGGACAAGATCATACACCTGCACAAGGCTGGAATGGGCTACAAAACCATCAGTAAGACGCTGGGCGAGAAGGAGACAACTGTTGGTGCCATAGTAAGAAAATGGAAGAAGTACAAATGACTGTCAATCGACAAAGATCTGGGGCTCCACGCAAAATCTCACCTCGTGGGGTATCCTTGATCATGAGGAAGGTTAGAAATCAGCCTACAACTACAAGGGGGGAACTTGTCAATGATCTCAAGGCAGCTGGGACCACTGTCACCACGAAAACCATTGGTAACACATTACGACATAACGGATTGCAATCCTGCAGTGCCCGCAAGGTCCCCCTGCTCCGGAAGGCACATGTGACGGCCCGTCTGAAGTTTGCCAGGTGAACACCTGGATGATGCCGAGAGTGATTGGGAGAAGGTGCTGTGGTCAGATGAGACAAAAATTGAGCTCTTTGGCATGAACTCAACTCGCCGTGTTTGGAGGAAGAGAAATGCTGCCTATGACCCAAAGAACACCGTCCCCACTGTCAAGCATGGAGGTGGAAATGTTATGTTTTGGGGGTGTTTCTCTGCTAAGGGCACAGGACTACTTCACCGCATCAATGGGAGAATGGATGGGGCCATGTACCGTACAATTCTGAGTGACAACCTCCTTCCCTCCGCCAGGGCCTTAAAAATGGGTCGTGGCTGGGTCTTCCAGCACGACAATGACCCAAAACATACAGCCAAGGCAACAAAGGAGTGGCTCAGGAAGAAGCACATTAGGGTCATGGAGTGGCCTAGCCAGTCACCAGACCTTAATCCCATTGAAAACTTATGGAGGGAGCTGAAGCTGCGAGTTGCCAAGCGACAGCCCAGAACTCTTAATGATTTAGAGATGATCTGCAAAGAGGAGTGGACCAAAATTCCTCCTGACATGTGTGCAACCTCATCATCAACTACAGAAGACGTCTGACCGCTGTGCTTGCCAACAAGGGTTTTGCCACCAAGTATTAGGTCTTGTTTGCCAGAGGGATTAAATACTTATTTCCCTCTGCAGAATGCAAATAAATTCATATACTTTCCACAATGTGATTTTCCGGATTTAATTTGTGATGTGCTATCTCTCACTGTTACCAATAACCTACCCTTCAATTATGGGCTGCTCATGTCTTTGTCAGTGGGCAAACTTACAAAATCAGCAAGGGATCAATACTTATTTCCCCCACTGTATGTATATATATATATATATATATATATATATATATATATATATATATATATATATATAAGTTTGAATTAAAGATTTTGGAGAGGTTTTTTAAGCCAATGATTGAAAAATGAAGGTGTATACAAAAATAGCACTCCACGGCACTCTGGTCTCTAAACCCCTTCCCTCCCCAGTGTCAGTACAGTTGTCCTCATTGTCCGCAGCGATTCATTCTTGCTGCTTGCGCCAGCCCCATAGGCTTCCATCTGCTGTGTTTCGCCAGACAGGAAACGGGCAATGATGTCAGCGAGGGTGGTACATGGCAGATGGAAGCCTGCCGGGCTGGTGAAAGCGAGAATGAATTGCTGCAGGCACCGAGGACGCCTGTACTGACATCGGGGAAGGATGGAGTTCAGAGACAGGAGCGCAGATGCCGGGACACCACAGAGGAGAAGGAGAAGATGTGGGGCAAGTGGAAAAAAACCCTCTTATGTTTAAAAAAAAATATCTCTGGGAAGATATTTGTGGTGTGTAGTAGTTAGTGGTGGGAGGGGGGATGTGTGCGTGGAAGGACCCATCCAATTTACCTCTGGGCCCATCCAAAATACCGAGTCTGGCTGCTCCTCTGCTGCTTTTAACTCTTAAACCCTATTCATTTGTACAGTACCCATGTCTGCTTTATCATTCCCACCTTAGTAATTCCCTTATCCCTTATATGTCCTGTTTGTCTGACCTGATTAGATTGTAAGCTTTTTCGAGCAGGGACTGTCTCTTCATGTTCAAATGTACAGCACTGCATACGTGCAGTGCTATAGAAATGATAAGTAGTAATCTAATTAGAATTTACAAACACAACTTGTTAAGCGCATTCTGTAATGCACTGCGCCTAAGTTCCAGTGTGGGCATGAAAAAAGGGGCGTGGTTATGGGTGGAGAAATTTTGCGTTTTGTGGGCATTCTGAAATTTACATGCGTTGTTATAGAATATGGCCCAGTGAACCTAAATCTATGCTCCAGGATTTACGCCACATTATGGAGCACCTAAATCTAGGCGCTGCTGATAGAATACACAGTCAGCGTTGATTTCCACACCGAGGTTTTTTAGATGCCATCTCTAGGATGTCCCCCAACATGTGTAGTGAGAAATGTACATTACTCGATAACAACTGCTTGGTCGTTTCAGACTTTCAGGTGAAAGTTGTAATACCTGTTACCTACAATTTTCTTATTTAAAACATGTCGGTGTCAAAAATGAATAGAGGAATCCTTTGAAAGGATCACTATGCAGTCAAACCTGTAAAGTTAGTGCCATCCTGTTAAATGAGGTGGTGATCCCTGGAAGATTTACAGACCCGATTCACTGTAGCGACATTGGTTCCAGTAAAGCTGATCCCTAATTATCAAAGCAGTCTGCCCAGAAGCAGAGGATACCTCACCACGATATAAGTACATAAGTATTGCCATACTGGGAAAGACCAAAGGTCCATCGAGCCCAGCATCCTGTTTCCAACACTGGCCAAGATCCCAAAAATGTACAAAACATTTTATACTGCTTATCCCGGAAATAGTGGATTTTCCCCAAGTCCATTTAATAACGGTCTATGGACTTTCCTTTAGGAAGCCGTCCAAAGCTTTTTTAAACTCCGCTAAGCTAACCGCCTTTACCACATTCTCTGGCAACGAATTCCAGAGTTTAATTACATCTGGGCAGCACTAAACTCAATACAACTATACTGAGCTGGCATTGAGCTGAGGTACAACCATTGTTCTAGGTCAGAGTCTGGCAATCAAATATGGATTTTTTTTTTTTCTTTTACTGCTATCAAATACGACCACTCAGACTTTCCTTTGAATGGTTAAATAAATGGTTATAATGCCCAGCCAACTACCTACTGCTCAGGCTTTTAGGGATGAATGAAGAGTTGGGGAAGTGAGGTTGAAGATTAGCCCCCTAATTCCATAAAAGTCGCCAAAAATTGCGCACGTGCCCAATTTGCATGCGCATTTTAATTGAATAATTAGCCAGTTAGTGCCCATAATTGGCTTTTTAACAAGCATTTATTGGCACTAATTAAATTTATTTGGAACTTATGGGCGTTAAATTGTTGGTTGGACAGATTCAGCTGCAGTAACTGGAGAACAAGGCCAGTGCCGGGCAGACTTCTACCGTTTGTGCCCTGAAAATGGCAAGGACAAATCAAGATCAAGTGTATGTATGTAGTATCACATCTTACCTTCTACTGAGTTTATCTTGTTGGGCAGACTGGATGGACTGTACAGGTCTTCATCTGCCGTCATCTATCATGTTACTATGGAGCTTATTTTCGAAAGAGAAAAATGTCCGAAAAGTGTGATAGAGCACCGTTTGGACGAATTTCTTCTCAAAACGTCCAAATTGGTATTTTTGAAACCTGTTTTGCAGACGTCTATTTATGCATTTCTTCGTAGTGTGTCCAAATCACAAGGGGGGTTTCTTGGGGGCATTTTGAAGGAGGGATTAGGGTGTATGCCTTACACTTGGGATGTTTTACAGCCATAATGGAACAAAATCAAAACTTCTAGGGTGAAAACTTCAGTGTTTTGGTCTAGACCTGGTTTTCTAACGAATAATACACAAAAAGGTGCTCTAAGTGACCAGATGGCCACTCCCCCACTCCCTTTTCAGTAGGGCAAATGTTTGAAATGCCACTGCTGAAAATTCACCTATAACATTAAAAAGAGATCCTTATCTGTTATTTAGTTATTGGCTAAATTTTGGCACTGAACCTGTAAGTTCAGTCTGCTTCCAAAACTCCCCTTTTTCTTGACGTGCAACTCTGAGCATACAGCGACCCTTTTATGAAGCAGCGGGTTAACGGCAGTTCCCTCCCCCAGCACGCACCATTTCTGGCGCTGCAAAAAATATTTCAATTTTTGCAGCACCGGTGTGTACCTGGCGGTAATCGGGCAGTGCCATGCCAGGTTAGCACAGGAGTCCTTACCTCCACCTCAGTGGGTGATGGTAAGGACTGCCCCCTCCCCCACAAAAAAAAATGGTCATGTGGCTATTTCTTTAAGAAAAGGGAAACCTGCTTTTTACCTGCTGTGGTTAAAGGGGGCCTCAGCGTGGACCAAAAACATACGCCGATGCCAGCTCAGGCCCCTTTTTGCCGTAGCTTCATAAAAGGACCCTATAGTGAGTTATATATCCAACAAGATAAGTGCAAGTGCGGTGGATTTTGAAACAAGGGCATTTTTTTCAGTTGGCACTACTGGCAACCATAAATGTTTTGCGATTTATCAGGGCTTTTTTTGAGGGGGTACTTGGGGGGTACTGAGTACCGGCACCTTTTCCATTGTCTGCTAAAATTGACCCATGGATGCCAAGTTTTAATGAAAGAGCTCAGGCCCTACACACTAATTCTGATTTGTCATAGATTCTGTGACTGGTTGCAGGGGGCCTGGCTATTGTGGGGTGGGTCCCTCAGTGATCACCCCACCCCTGAAGGGTAGCCTGGCATTTGAGTACCGGCACCTCTTTTGCTAGAACAAATGTACTGGATAAAAGGGACCCATGTGTAGGTGATCAGGCCATTGTGACATCACTGATGAGGTTGGCTGTTAGCCATTGGTGGAATGAGGCATTATGACATCACATTATCAAAAGTGAGCCAAGTATAGAACAATCAAGCTAAATATTTATTTATTTATTGCATTTGTACCCCACATTATCCCACCTTTTTGCAGGCTCAATGTGGCTTACAGAGTGAGGTTATGTTACAGGGGTTAACAGTAAAATAACATGTCTTAACAATAGCTCATGTTGCTAAGCCTCCTAAATGAAAGTAAAAAGAAATGCCTGTAGAAATCAAAATCACTGCTACATGTGATAAAAGCAGGGCTTTTTTTGAGGGGGTACTTGGGGGTACTGAGTACCGGCACCTTTTCTATTGTCTGCTAAAATTGACCCATGGACCCCAAGTTTTAATGAAAGAGCTCAGTCTCTACACACCAATTCTGCCTTGTCACAGATTCTGTGACTGGCTGCTGGGGGCCTGGCTACTGTGGGGTGAGTCCCTCAGTGATCACCCCACCCCTAAAGGGTGGCCTGTCATTTGAGTACCAGCACCTTTTTTGCTAGAAAAAACACACTGGTGATTATAAACCTCAAGTGTTTCTCAGCACTGCACTCTTTGGCTGGAAATGCGGTGGTTTCACATGAACATGAAAATGACTATAAAATATACGATAATTCCTTTCACTTCTTATTTTGGAAGTGTGAATATATTGCAAAGCAGAAATGATTGCAGCCGCAGTTTTCTGTGTATTTCCTAATGATAAATCTAATGATGCTTTACAACTATTCATTGTGCTATAAACAGCTCGCCATTAGTCATAGGACCTTATAATTCAGGAGATTGCAAGGTTTCCCACTGCATCTGCTTTTGATATATAAAGGGTGCCGTGGGGGGCTGGAGGGTGCTGGGTTCAGCCTCCTGTTCTTTGCATTGTTGGTTCGTTTTCCTACACAAATTCTTGCTTGTATCAATAAGCATTTTTGAAATTTATAGGCTGGAATGTTCTGGTTGTGCTTACTTATCTCAGGATGCAGAAGTACTGCGAGATTATCAAGGTCAGTAATTTCCGAACCCAATGTTTTCAGAATGCTTTCTCTTGCCAGTACAGTGGTGATAGGCTGCTAACAATGTTCTCCCATCCTAGGACTGACAACCCTCGCTGTATTTAGAAACCCTTAAAAACAGGCCAATATAAGAAAGCAGGAACTATAATCTGTCTTGCTATTATCATTTTTTCCCCACCTGAGTATTCAAGGCATGGGTTCCCATCTCAAGGGACCCCACAGCTAATCAGGTTTTCAGAGTACCGACAAAGAAAAAAGGAGCAGATTTTGGATTTAGCTGATGCCTTTTTCAGCAGTAGCTCAAGGTGAGTTGCATTCAGACACAGTAGGTATTTCTCTGTCCTTAGAGGACTTTGGGGCCCTTTTACTAAGCCGCGTAAGTGCATTCGCACATCCTACTCGTGTCAGTTTTGAACTACTGCCTGGCTACCGCGTGGCCCGGGTGGTAATTTTATTTTTTATACATAGTAAATGACAGCAGATACAGACCTGTACGGTCCATCCAGTCTGCCCAACAAGATAAACTCATTTTACATGGTATGTGATACTTTATACCCGAGTTTGATTTGTCCCTGCCTTTATTAGGGCACAGACTGTAAAAGTCTGCCCAGCACTGTCCTTGTACTAAAAGTTCTGAAGATTCTGGAATCCTAGAGTTACAAGATTCCGGAATCCCAATTAGTAGCAACATTCCATGTAGAACCCCAAAGAGTATCATAGTAACATGGTAAATACTTTATATGTATACCCGAGTTTGATTTGTCTCTGCCTTTCTCAGGGCACAGACCGTAAAAGTCTGCCCAGCACTGTTCTTGTACTAAAGTTCTGAAGATTCTGGAATCCAGTGTACCTGAATGTAACTCACCTTGAGCTACTACTGAAAAAGGTGTGAACAAAAATCTAAATAAATAAATACCATCTACAAAATAGGTGGTGGTACGGGCTCACGCATTAGTGGCCACACACTAATGGGAAAGTTAGCACATAGCCATTAATATGGAAACTAGAAAAAACAGCCATTTTACCCTGTTGGTAAAAATGGCCTTAGCGCACTGACACCCTAAGGCTACTTTTTACCGCAGTTTCGTAAAAGGGACCCTTAGATTGTAAGCCCACTAGGGACAGAGAAAGTATCTGTACATAATATTTAAACTACTTTGATTATACCACAAGAATCTAAAATAAAAAGGCATTAAGTGGCGTGGAGGAGTAGCTTAGTGGTTAGTGCAGTGGACTGCTTCGAAGGCAGTCACAAAAACCAGAGTAGCAACATTCCATGTAGAACCCCAAAGAACAGCAAGATTCCAGAATCCCGAAGAGTAAGGAGTGGAGGAGTAGCCTAGGAGTTAGTGCGGCAGGCTTTGATCCTGGGGAACTGGATTCGATTCCCACTGCAGCTCCTTGTGATTCTGGGCAAGTCACAACCCTCCATTGCCCCAGATACAAATAAGTATCTGTGTATTTGGAACTCCCATCAGCCCAATGCAGGCACTGGTGGTAGTTTCAGCCCCAGCACATACCATTTCCCACACTGGGGGAAAATAGGGTTCAAGTTTTTTGCACAGCGGTTACCCAACAGTAATCGGCTGCTGGGTTAACATGGGAGCCTTTACCACCACCTCAATAGGTTGCAGTAAGTGCTCTCCCCCTCACATGGCCACACGGTAAGAGCAATCTTATCACAGTCATATATTTTTGCACTCTTTTTACTTGCCGCAGTAAAAAGGGCAAAAACCGCTGCTGCCGCAGGGCACTTTTTACCACAGCTTGGTAAAAGGTTCCCTCATTGACTCTAATGTTTTCCAGTAAGAAACTAGACTGCTTCTCATTGCTGGCACCAAATCTCCGTCAGAATATTTATCAAACATTGGCCTTGTTGGGATGTTTGGGGAAAGATTTTCGTACCGTCAGAAGTTATTGTTACACATGGCGCAGTGTTCTGTAGTAATTTGGCTTGAGTTGAGTGACCAATTTTTTTTGTCCAGACCTGAGAAAGGGGGTTTTAACTCCCAAAAGCTAGTCAAAAATTGCATAGTTATTCCACAAAAAAGCTACCACATTTATTTATTTATTTATTATTTACTAGCCGTTAAGCCCGTAAAAATGGGCAAGAGTTCCAGCTACCCTCCTCGCCGCCGCTCCCTCCTCCCTCCATGCCGGGCCCCCTGCACTGACCTGACAGCACCTCTCACCTCCATGTGAAAGCACTGCAGGCAGCAGTAGATCGCTCTGCTGCTGCCTGCAGCGCTTCCACACGGAGGTGAGAGGCGCTGTCAGGTCAGTGCAGGGGGCCCGATATGGAGGAGGGCGGGAGCGGCGGTGGGGATGGGGGGGAGGGTGGAGGTTGGTGTGCGCGATGTTCGTTTCCAGGCGGCAGCGTCCAACAGTGACTGCAACTCCGTTTCCCTCTCTGTTCCGCCCTCTGACGTCATCACGTCTTGACACGAGGGCGGGACAGAGAGGGAAGTCTCTATTGCGCATTTGCAGGTGAGTCGGTCACTTGCCGTTTATATGTTTGATTATTACATTTGTACTCTGCGCTTTCCCACTTAAAGCAGGTCCAATGCGGCTTGCATAATAATATGGATTACAGAGTATTGATAGAGGAAAAATATAGGTTAATAATAGCAGAATAATAAAACAGAATGGGTGTTATAAAACATTAGCAAATCTCAGAATAAACAATAATTGTTGATCCATAATATATAATGTTTAACATAATAACAACAACACAATATCACTGTGTACACAGCATAGGAACTAAAACAGAGATTGTAGTGAATCTAAAAGACTGTTAGACACCTATTTAAGAAGCTAAAGGTTCTCATGAAGGGTTGTTTGTTTTGCAAAATTTGTCTAAAGGAAGCCACAGTTTCTTAACATGTGGAAAATTCTATGTATATGACGCCTAAAATGAGTGCAAGTAAGGCAATTACACCTAAGCGCATTCTAAATGACATGCATAATCTACATGGTATTTAGAATACGCTAAGGTGTAGTTCATGCAACTAAATCTACACATGTCCATTTATGCCAATGAAAAGCTAGCGTAAATCTCTGCACGTAGATTTATATGCATTTGCCCATATTTTTTAACAACGAGCTTAAATTTTGGAACACCCATGAAATGCCCATTTCCATGCCCCTAGGAATGGCCCTTTTTGCAGTACATTACAGAATATGTTTAGAAATGTACGCGCGTAAATTCTAATTTTTGCCAATTAGTGCTTGTTAAGAGCTGTTAATGCTTAACAGTTTAAAACAATTAATCTATGTGTGTAGTTAGAATACTCCTAGATTTACACGCGCTATATAGAATCCGGGGTATATTCTTTTTTTTTTTTGTTTGTTATTTATTAAGCATCTCAGGGCGGTGATTCCCAATCTTTGGTTCAATGGAACCCTAGGGTTCCTCGAACTGTATTCAGGTGTTCCTCAAGAAATTAGATTGTAGAATCTGTTTGTATGAACATATATATGTTTACATAGATTGAGAGTTCCTTAGTGTATGAAAAATTATTCTGGGGGTTCTGCCGTAGTAAAAAGTTTAGGAAATCACTGTATTAATGTCTTGCCATTGATGCTTTTTTCAGTAATATTGATCTACAGGTACTTGTAGTCTGAAAGACTGTTTGGCAAATATATTGTAACTGCACCATGTTTCATAGAACATAAGTACATAAGTATTGCCATACTGGGACAGACCGAAGGTCCATTGAGCCCAGCATCCTGTTTCCAACAGTGGCCAATCCAGGTTACAAGTACCTGGCAAGATCCCCAAACAGTACAATACATTTTATGCTGCTTATCCTAGAAATAAGCAGTGGATTTTCCCAAGTCCATTTCAATAACGGACTTTTCTTTTAGCAAGCTATCCAAACGTTTTTAATCCCCGCTAAGCTAACTGCTTTTACTACATTCTTAATTGTTTATTCCAGTTCTTATGATATACAACCTTAAAAATAACAGGAAGAACCCACAAAAAGCTCTACTCAAGAACCTGGTTCAGCAGTAAGCAGGATAAAGCAAATATGAGTAAACTTCTAGGTATGGAAATGAGTGGGTTGTTGGACACAGTAAGGCAAAATGTGGTCAGGTTGCCAAATTTGTAATCAGGAAAAGGTCACACCTGGTGAGTGAAGTACAGACATATTAATTTCCCAGTCAGAATCTAATTCAGTAAATGAAGCGATCGTTTAAGCGTTCTGCCTGTGGGTACTTGTACAACACGGCTTTACATAGAGCTGGAAAACAGCACTGTTCCAGTACAGCAGCTCTGATCTCTAGCCAACATGGGGCTCATTCAAGAGTTGTGTAAATAATAAATAGAAATAAAAGAACACAAAAAAGAAGATAAGATGATACTTTTTTATTAGGCAAACAATAATTTAATATACATTTATTTATATTTTGCTCACACCTTTATAAAGTTATTTCTATTTATTACATTAAAAATGGACTAACATGGCTACCATACCATTTTATCTGAGAGTGTGAAGAAATCAAAGTACCGAGCATGAAATCAAACTGCTACAAATAGAGGGACCCTTTTACTAAGGTGACTAGGCCCCTACGCATGTCCAACATGCGTCAAATTGGAAAAACCGCCTGGCTACTGTGTTCCCCGGGTGGTAATTCCATTTTTGACGTGTGTCCACAATACACAGTAAAAAATATTTTCTATTTTGTACCTCATGGTGCTTACCTGGCGGTAACCAGCAGTTTACGCGCACGTGATGCTGCATGGTTAACGTGTGAGACCTTACTGCTAAGTCAGTGGGTGGCGGTAAGGTCTCAAGCCAAAAAGGACATGGACTGGTTTAATTTTGCTGCACTTCATTTTCGGTCACAAAAAAAAGGCCTTTTTTCCCAGGCGCGCTGAAAAATGGACCTGCACACATCCAAAACATGCACCTACACCAGCACAAGCCATATTTTGGGGCACCTTAGTAAAGGTGTCGTAGAGTATTTCCCCTCATAATATACACTATGAACGCCAGGTGTAAATGCTGAATATTGAGTGCTTCAGATATTTATGTGGAAACTCAAACGTGTAAAACCATTTTTCCCCGAGGGAAATATTTCATAACCACAGTCCATGGTACTAAGCCACGCAGATTACTGTAATGGAATCTATGCGGGATGCAAGGATCAAATCATAAAGAAACTTCAGGCCGCCCAAAACACAGCAGCCGGGCTTATGTTTGAAAAAACATGTTTTGACAGCGTCAAACCACTCAGAAAAATTGCACTGGCTACCAATCAAAGAACGTATCACTTTCAAAATCTGCAAGACTGTTCATAAAATTATTTACGGCGAGGCACCAGGATACATGACAGACCTCATCAACCTGCCAACCAGAAACACCACAAAATCTGCACGATCATATCTAAACCTCCACTACCCAAGCAGCAAAAGACTCAAATACAAATCCACCTATGCAGCCAGCTTTTCCTACCTAAGCGCATGACTATGGAACACATTGCCAACAGCAGTAAAAACTACTCTCGACCACCTAAATTTTCGGAAAGCACTAAAGACAGACCTGTTCAGAAGAGCATACCCCACCGACCCAACATAAAAATACCTGGTCACCTGTGACACAATGTAACCAAAGACCGTAATGGACATTACCTGACTCTTCTTCCCCCTTTCCCTCTCTAAGTTCCCCCCAACTGTACCTCATTCTACCACAATATCACCTTGTATTCATTCAAACCATGTATTTGTTCAGACCGTAATCGGCTAATGCCGTTAACGGTTATATGTAAGCCACATGAGCCTGCAAAAGGTGGGAAAATGTGGGATAATTTATACCGGGATTCGATATATGTTGCCTTAGGGCCCTGTTTACTAAGGTGCGTTAGTGTTTTTAGTGCATCTAAACTTAGTGTGCACACGCTAACCATGTAGGCGCCTATAGGGATATTGTAGGCATGTACATGGTTAACACTTGTACAAGGTTAATACCCGTTAAAAACGTTAACGCACCTATAATGCTGCTTAGTAAAAAGGGCCCATAATTTCCAGGCAGAAATCAAAGTGTATTCTATAACAATGCGTGTAACTTAATTGGTTACCTAGAGCTGTCAATTAGATGTTAACAAGCAATTATCAGCACTAATTGATATTCATTAAGATTTATACATACAACTCACTAAGCGTATTCTGTAACATGATGCGCGTAAATTCTATGTCACGTCGTTTGAAAAGGGGTCGTGGCAATGGATGGGGGTATGGCCAATTCTTAAATCTATGCATGTTTTTATAGAATACACCTGAGCTGCCCTAATTAAGGCATTGGGATTTACGACAAGTAAAACATAGAGTAAATGTCCGTGACTATGTTTGGTCACGTGGAGGCACTCAGTTATTCTACATAACAACACAGAAAATTTAAGCGTATTCTATAAAGTTTAGGTATACTTTACAGAATACACAAGCGTGTATTTTTTCTGCATGGAATTGTCAGGCTCCATATATAGGATCTAGCCCTTAGCTGGTAAAATACCAGAAATGAGAACCAGAAATTTGCTTTTTATTATTTTTACATCTGCTGTGAATTTGCATAGTCATTGAGGGCAAGTAAAGATCAAATTGGCATATCCCTTATGCCGATTTAAGATTTTTACCACTTTGAATAGATGAGCATAGAAATTCTCGTATGGAATACAACATCAGAGTCTCCCTCTCCCCTGCAATATACTTTACCCAGCATCTCAGGCCTTTTCTTCCTGCTATCCTCCACCTGTTCCTGTGATGTCCAACTTGGTTCTGACCTTCACCACCACCACTGGCCTTCTCATTTTCAACTCTGATTCTTATGTGGCCAGTAACTAACCAGTTACCCTCTATGCCTGATTACCAAGGTTTGACTGTACTGCAGCTTAAAATGGCTTACTGTGGGAAGTGCTCAGGCATCCTATGGTAAGTTTCAAATTGGTATGAGCTAACCACATGTAAATTTTTTTTAAATTTCTTTGTCTGGGGCAGAGAGCAGATGTTCCTATGCTAATCGGTACGTTCACATTACCATGCACAAAATATGTGTCTGTAAGTGATCCCGCAGTAATTCTTTTTAATGGCTGCACATTAATAGCAATATTAGCACATGGCAATTGTTTAACCCCCCTTCCCCAAACCCTGGGAAGGATAATCAGTGGAAGGCTGTGCGGGCTAAACGTTTTGGGGGGGGGGGGGTTCTTCTCCATGGATTCACTCTTTTACATTTTAAATCTTATTTGTTTTATTATAACAAGAAGAGATATACTCTGAATCAATTTGTAAAAGGAATTTTTTTTAAATAAAAACTTCTATTTTAGACACCAATCAGATAAAGCCAATTACATTGCAATTTCCTAAACATATTCTGTAACAAGCAGTTGTTTCTCTCAGTGGCATACAAAGGGGGGGCGGTGGGGGTGGTCCTCCCTGGGTTTACGCCGCCGGGGGGGGTGTACCCCGGTGCGCGCCTGTGGGCTCTGACTTCGCTAACTTCGCTCGTTCGCTGCAGCTCCCTCTGCCCCGGAACAGGAAGTAACCTGTTCCGGGGCAGAGGGAGCTGCAGCGAACGAGCGAAGTTAGCGAAGTCGGAGCCCACAGGAGTGCGCCGCGGCACCCCCCCCGGCGGCGTGCACCTGGGGGGGTCATTTCGCTGGGATGGGGGGGAAGGTGTAATTTCGCAGGCGGGGGGCGCTGCACCCGGGGGGGAGGGGGGCGCATCGGCGATACGCCCCGGGTGCAATCCAAGCTAGGAACGCCAGGAATGCCACTGGTTTCTCTTCCTTCCTGAAGGAAGAGACCCAGATTTTGCTTTAGGGGAACTAATGCAAAATCTACAGCAAGCCGCTGATTGGCTTTACTAAATTCCCCTCCTCCTCGTTCTTTAGCCTTATTTTTATACTCTCCTTTCTTTCACTTCTACCTGTATAGTGCAAAGCTCAACGTCTGCTGATCCCCTCCTACCTTCCTGGTTTCCGCTGAATCTGCAGTTAACTACTTACTTAGGGTATAGAAGTATACCCTACCCCCTTGTTTATTTACTTTCTCATTTCCATTCCTTCAGAAATGCCAGTTTCACATTCCATTCTTATCTCTGAGCTGCACATTATACCCTAGAGTCTGTAGTCCATCTTCACCCTTCTGGTATGCTGCTGATGTCTTCACTTGTTATCAGTTTTCCCTGGCAGGCTGCTATTGTTATCACACAACCACCTAATAATACAAAGCTGGCCAAACTCTGCTTCACTCAGGAGTTAAAGAATAAACAGATTCCATTTTTCATAACAAGCAGCTATCATATGCACAGATATTTCTACACAATAAGAAAAATAGAAATACAGCTATTTTCTGTCTGCCTTAGCACGTGGCCACTTTTTACTGCAGCTTAGTAAAAGCACCCCTTTCTGACGTTTTGCTATGAAAAATCACACAAAAACTAACAACTTGTCAATGTTTTGCTTGTTGCCAAGTCTGCTTCTTTTTTTATTGACTTTGGGACCCTTTCACTAAACTGTGGCAAAATCTGGGCTTAGAGTGCATGCTTTTCTGTGTGTGGCAATATATTAAGACTGTTTGGAAGGTTCCAAGCTAATTTTTCCTGTAGTGCGTGGGGCTTGCAAAAAAAAAAATAATAATAATAACATTGGAGCACTTACTGTCTCTTCTGTAGGGGTTATTCCCACATTATCTGTTATGCAATTGGCATGCGCTAATCGGGACACGATAGCTGGATAATGCTTCTATAACCAGCCCCTCCCCAAAAATATATATAAAAAATAGTGTGTGATTAGTGCATGCTAAGAAGCAAACTAGCATAAAACACTAGAACACGTTTTGCAGTAGGTTGTGGAGTCAGTACAACAAACGTTCGATTCCGACTCCTCTACTTCTGTACTATTTGAATCCAGAAGAATAGCCAGATCTCGGTGGGAGGGGGGTTTAGAGCCCGAGGTGGGGGGGGCACAGTTTAGTCCACCTTCCACAGACCCCCCTGCCACTTTCGACTCCCCCCCCTGCCGCCGACCCTCCCCCATCACCTCCGCCGCCAGGTACCTTTGCTGGTGGGGGTCCCCAACCCCTGCCAGCCGAAGTCTTCTTCAGCGCTGGTCTCCGGCGCCTTTGCTGATCTGTTTCTGTCAGTCCTGACTCTTGATGTCCTGCAAGCACGTCCTGCACGGGGCTACATACAGGACGTGCACGCAGAACATCTGGAGTCAGGACTGACAGAAACAGATCAGCGAAGGCACCGAAGACCGGCGCTGAAGAAGACTTTTGCTGGCAGGGGTTGGGGACCCCCGCCAGCAAAGGCACCTGGCGGCGGAGAGTCGGCAGCAGGGGGGGGGGTCGAAAGTAGAGGGGGCCAAGGCTAAATCTGTGGGGGTCCATGCCCCCGTGACCCCCACCTAGCTACGCCCCCATTTGAATCTGACTAGCTCCGACTCCTACTCATATTAGGCTTTAATGGGTCCCTTTTACTAAGCCATGTAAGCGTCTATGCATGCCCAACGCGCTCCAAAATGGGCACTGCCTGACTACCGCGTGGCTCTTGCGGTAATTTCATTTTTGGCACGCGTCCGCTACGGGCCTCTGAAAAATGTTTTTTATTTTCTGGCACGCATAACAGATGCGTACCAAGAGGCATTTGGCATGAGTAGGCCATTACCGCTTGGTTACCGTGGGAGTCTTTACCGCTCGGTTAATGGCTGGTGGTAAGGTCTCCAACTCAAAATGGACGTGCAGCAATTTTCATTTTGCCGCATGTCCATTTTCGGCAAAAAAGGGCCTTTTTTACAGGCGCACTACAAAATGGATCGGTGCACCCAAAACCTGTGCCTACACTACCGCAAGCCTTTTTGTTCTGGATATAAGGTACTAGTAAATATAGCTTTTATTTACCAGTATTTTAGATCCAGGACAAAGGTTTAATAGATAGATAAGTATAAAAATAAGTATAAAATGATAAATTTACTATAACTTATATAATGTTGTAAATTATTATTTTGAAGCTGGAGTCGGTACATTTTTAATGACTCCGGCTCTGACGCCACCCAAAATTGCTTCCAACTCCAAATCCGACTCCACAAATCCAACTCCAACACCAGGTGTCAAATTGGTCTTCGAAACTTAATAGAGTATCTTTAACCCATTAGTGCCCAACGTTCCCATATGAGAACGTTGGGCACTAATAGTTTAAGGGGGGTGGGAGTGGAAGAGGAATAGGAGCTTCTCCTTTTTCCCATTCCCATCCTTCTCTCTGAAACTGGGACAATGGTTCAGACTGGTGAGGGAGATTCATTAAGCTGCCTGCCTATAGTATATTGCCATGCAGCTTGGTTGCACAGTTAATTCTGGAACATTAATATTAACCAGGCTACACTCATTTTTTATAGTAACATTCTAACCCCTCTGTTGACAAAGTTGCGCTAGCGGCTGCTGGTGCACTAATGCTGACACAGCCCATTCACTTTGAGTGGGCTGTGTCGGGATTACCATGTGGCAGCTGCTAGCGTGGCTTAGTAAGGGGGGGTTAAGTTGTTGATTTTGTTACGTACCATTTTGAGTCAGTGTTGACTCACGTTGACCCCTTGGATAGTTACCCTGAGCTGTGTTTGGTCATCAGTCAAGTGGCTATAATTGTAAATATCAGTTATTTTAGGGATATGAACAGGGTATGGATGGGCAGACTGCAGAGGCCACGTGGTCTTTATCTGCATTCATTTTCTCTGTTTCTATGTAAGGAAAACATGTTTGGAATGCTTTTGGAAAAATTGGCTTTTTTCCAGATTTTTGTTGATTTTGTTTCAATTTATTTCACATTTTTGTGTTAATAAAAAAAAAAGTGTGAATTCTTGTTAGAAATTTTTAATACATGGAAATTTACTAGACACATTTAATTTAAATTTATTTTGTGCAGACATTGTTTAAAGAAGCTTAACAAATCAAGTGCACACTAAGGGGTGAATCTCTTCATAAAGGCAGTTAATTATTATTATTTGTTACATTTGTATCCCACATTTTCCCACCTTTTGCAGGCTCAATGTGGCTTACATATAACCGTTAACGGTGTTAGCCGATTACAGTTTGAACAAATATATAGTATGAATGAATACAAAGTGATATTGTGGTATAACGAGGTATATGTATGGTAGGAAACAGTTGGGGGGAACTTAGAGAGGGAAAAGGGGAAGAAGAGTCAGGTAATGTCCGTTGCAGTCTTTGGTTATGCTTATCTGTAATATATTTTTGAATTAAATAAAAATGATCCTATCTTTTAGCAATGCTGCTTTCACTACACTACAGATTCTGTATTTGTATGGCCAACTTCCTATAGCTGTGAAGCTAACTGATGCTTTTTTTTTTTAAACGTTATATTTCCGTATCACCTTTAAAAAAAAAAAAGATTCAAAGATATTTACAAGATCAAGATATTATTAAGTTGTTATGATTTAATTGTATCAAGCATAGCCTATCCCACCTAAATCCACTCAATCTATTCCACCCAAACCAAAAAGATACTACTTTAAACACTTAAACAATAAAACACAATTAATAGGAATCAAATGAAACATATACACAGAGAAAATAAAAAGGTCAAAAGAGGGTGAAATTCACCATTTTTAATTTCAAAAAGTAATAAATATAAATAAAAGCAAAGAAAATAAGATGAAACCTTTTTTAATTGGACTAAAAATATTTTGATTAGTTTTCGAAGACAATACCTTCTACTTTTGATCTGAAGGAGAAGGTATTGCCTTCTATGGCTAATCAAAAAAAAATGTATTTAGTCCAATAAAAAAGGTATCATCTTATTCTCTTTTCTTTATTTTGTTTTATTTCTTTGCACTAACACAGCTTCCACACCACTTCACTCTTTTCAAAAAGAAATCTTTCCTTTCCAGCCTATTGACCCATAACAGTCATCTTCATTATAATCTGAGTCTTCTATACATAGAAACATGCTGCATAATTTCTTTCATTAAAATACAGCAGAGACTATAGTCAAAATTTAATTCTAAGGCAAAGAACAGAAAAAGCACTGTGCATTAAGGGCTGATAACTTAAACATTCAAGAACCTCTAGAAATGTATAGGAATGTATAATATTTTTAAACATGCCTTTTTTCAGAACTGCCTGGATTTTTTTTTGTTCCGTTATTATAACATGTACTAGGAAGCACACTCTGAAATGAGGTTTAGTCAGCTGTGAGCAGTTCTGCAAATTATCTATAGACGTAGGTGTAACTTTTATTAGTCTTTGCTTTTATGTTATAATCTTTCCGTAGGTGTGAGGAATAGAACTAACCAGCCACAACCATTAAACCTGTCATGGCAGCCCTTCAAGTCCTGCTAAAAATAGCCTGTCTGGCCTTTCCAGAGCACAGTAACAAGTAGACCAAGAAACTACACTCTGGAAACCTCAAATCTGACCTGCTTAAATCAAATAAAACAGCCAATCTCCCCAACCCCAAATGGTCCAAATACTCTACCTTCTGTACTCTGGGATTACAGGAAGTGAATGCAGTCCTCGAGTAAGGAGCTCTCCTCTAAAAGCAGCTAAAGGATCCTACAGAGCAGAAAAAAGCAAAGCAGTGGGATGAAACCCAGAGAGAACTATACAGGATCCTTCACTCCTCTGAACCGTCCCTCCCTACCCCCTCTCCCAACAAGAGGCAGCTGAAACAGCACAAGCCACTGCTATAAATATAGTCAAACTCCAGGTCTCAGGCATGGGACTGACAGCTGGAAGGCAAGAGATAGGGGAGATAGGCCGAAGAGCAGGCCAACGCTCAAAAAAAGAAAACACTGACAGTCAGGCAATTCAGATGTAGCCTGAGCACCTGAAAAGCATTTTGTGAACTGATTTGATTTGTTTTACTCCTTCCACAGCTGTTCAGGTTTAAACATAATCAACACTAAAGGGTCATTTTGCAAAGATGCGTTAAAGCTACTGAGCAGGTAGCCTGCACCAAATTGGCCTACCGCCAGGGTAACATGGGAGCCTGGTGGTAGTACCAAGGTTGGCGCATGCAGTTTCCCACAGTAGGGGAAAAGGAATGGGACTTGATATACCCACCTTTCTGTGTTTTTTGCAACTACATTCAAAGCTGCTTACCTATTATATACAGGTACTTATTTGTAGGTGGGGCAATGGAGGGTTAAGTGACTTGCCCAGAGTCACAAGGAGCTGAAGTGGGAATTGAACCCAGTTCCCCAGGACCAAAGTCCACTGCACTAACCACTAGGCTACTCCTCCACTAGCAACATTCCATGTAGAATCTTCAAATAGTAGCAACATTCCAGAATCTCAAATAGTAGCAACAGCAACATTCCATGTAGAATCTCAAATAGGGAAATGGGACTTGATATACCGCCTTTCTGAGGTTTTTGCAACTACATTCAAAGCAGTTTACATAGTATAGACACCAGGGGCAATGGAGGGGTAAGTGACTTGCCCAGAGTCACAAGGAGCTGAAGTGGAAATCAAACTCAGTTCCCCAGGACCAATGTCCACTGCACTAACCACTAGGCTACTCCTCCACCTGTAAGGTCTGAAGACTATTGAAGTGGTGTATGTTCAGATACAGTGGGATATTTTTCAGGTCCTGGAGGGATCACATTTACAAAAAAAGAGTTATAGTGGGAGGTTTGAACCTCCACCTCTTGGCTTACAGTCTGCTGCACTAATCATTAGGCAACTCCTCTGTTCTGCAGGACGTCAGACTCACAGAAACAGAAGCCTGCGTGGCTGCATTGCTGATCTGCAAGGGCAGGCTTCTAGATGGAATGTTGCTAGTGGAGGAGTAGCCTAGTGGTTAGTGCAGCGTACTCTGATTCTGGGGAACTGAGTTCAATTCCCACTACAGCTCCTTGTGACTCTGGGCAAGTCACTTAACCCTCCATTGCCCCTGGTACAAAATAAGTACACTTAACCCTCCATTGCCCCTGGTACAAAATAAGTACCTGAATATATGTAAACCGCTTTGAATGTAGTTGCAAAAACCTCAGAAAGGCGGTATATCAAGTCCCATTTCCCTTCCCTTTTTGAATTGAGACCAGAAATGCACAAGATTGGGTTGGACATTCATCTACTCTTTAAGACACAAACATATCTACCGACTATTCAAATATTTGAAAGGTATTAATCTACAAATAAACCTTTTTGCAGAGATGAAAAGGTGGAAGAACTAGAGGACATGCATTGAGGTGTCAGGGAGGTCAACTCAGGAATAATGTCAGGATGGGATGATACCTGGAATGCCCTCCCACAGGAGGCGGTGGAGATGAAAACAGAATTAAAAAATGCATGGGATAAACACAAAGGAATCCTTTATAGATTGTATGGAACCAAACAAGCTTAGCAGTGATTAGATGGCAACACCAGTAAATGTGAAGCAAAGCCAGTCCTGGGCAGACTTCTACAGTCTGTGCCCTGATCATGGCTGGACAGATTCAGCTTCAGTAGTTGGAGAGCAAGGCTAATGCCAGGCGGACTTATACAGTCTGTGCCCTGAAAATGGCAAGGACAAATCAAGATCAAATATACATTACATCATACCTTATGAATTTATCCTGTTGGGCAGACTGGATGGGCTGTACAGGTTTATGCTATCATCTACTATGTTATGTTATTACAGTTCATGTCCAATATGAGTAGAAAACCCCCCACAATCAACCACAATGACTATTTATAACTTTTTAATATATACAAAATAGTATCTCCAATCTTTCACACTTCTATTGAGACAGTACTCATAAATAATCATAAGGAGGAAAAAGTCTCAGTAAGCCTAGATTTACTATATTTAGTCTACAAACGGCTTTAATGCAAACATGGGCAAAAAAAAAAATCTCCTGTGAACTTATATCATTTTTATTTAAAAAATGAGTATTTGGCATTAAAAAGTGCAGGGCATTTCAAACTCAGCTCAACTTATGTTGCTGCTGACATTGGGCTATGTTGAGTTGAGTTTGAAATGCCCCGCTAATCCCTGATGCAGTATATCGAAATGCTGACCATTGTCAAAAAAAGGATGAATGCAGTTGGACTGTTAAGGAAGCTGTGAAGTTCCAGGTTGCTGCCAGAAGTGCTCTGAAGTTACAGAAGTTAAGTACACTTTAATGCCAAATACTCATTTTTTAAATAGAAACGATATAAGTTCACAGGCGGTTTGTTGCCCATGATTGGATTAAAGCCATTTGTAGACTGAATATAGTAAGTCTAGGCTTACTGAAGCTTTTTCCTCCTTGTGTTTCTTTATGAGTACTGTCTCAATAGACGTGTGAAAGGTTGAAGATGTTATTTTGTATATATTGGATTATTTAGTACTCCCCCTCCTTCGTTTTTTACAAGCGAGTATTTATAACTTTTATCATCTGACTCAGGAATTCAAGTGATACAATGAATTCTATGCATATTTGGGGGTAGTCCCGGGCAGAGAAATCTTCATTTCATCACCAATGGGGTTTATGTCACAGAAAGTGAAATTGTTATAATACAAATTATGATAAACTCTTCTTTATTTCTACAACACACTGGCCCTGCCTTTCTAACACTATTAAAATTCCAAAACTAATAAGCAAAGACTCTATTTGGTCAAGAATTGATCAAGCTTGCTAAAAAAAAAAAAAAAAAAAACCAGTTCATTTATGCCTTCCAAGACTGACGTTTGTAGACTCACTACTATAAATATGTTTGAAATTGACATTGCTATCACAAAGCTGAATTAACATAATGTAAGATTTGTTCAATGTTGATGCTTAATGTTTATGGTTACAACAGATATATTTCTCCAGATGATGTCTGTGGAAGATATGTCAGGGTTTTACCTTTTGTTATAAGCCAGTCCCCTATCTTCTTTTCAACATATTTAAGAAAATACTAGTTTTATGATTGATAAAATGTCAAGAGTTGATTTGCATGAAATAAATACCCTTCCATGGATTTCAATATAATGGAACAGTTTTCTCAAAGATCAAAGCAATCTTGCATAGACATTGGACATCCTACATTTTTAAAGCTAAAAGGAAAAGAGCCACAACTCTGGAATGCACTACCTGAAAGGCTCCGCTTAACACAAGAATATCTCTTCTTCAGGAAGCAGGTGAAAGCTTGGCTCTTCAACCAGGCCTTTAGTGGAAGAAGTAACTAACATGTTAGTCACACACACACATGGAGTGATATGGACTGCACATACTACAGCAGGACATGTTTATCCACTCCTACCCTAGCTGAGATAATATTTAACCATCACTCTGACCTCATGTGCAACTTTCTTTAAATTAGTCACCTTACTCTCTAACTCTTCTTAATCTCTTACCTATCTATATGTTCCAGCTTTGCATATACCCACTATCAATGAAAATGTTATATCATGTACTGTGTTGACATTGTAAGTAGTATATTATGCCATACTTTGTATTATTTGAATATTTTTACTGCTGTAATTGCCTATTGCTCATGTTTGATCTATTCTTACTGTACACCACCTTGAGTGAATTCCTTCAAAAGGCAGTAAATAAATCCTAATAAAACAAACAAACAAACAAATAAATAAATAAATACATAAGGTAATCTTCATTTCCCTTGGCACCCTGGAAGACGAAAACAAGATTTATGGGAAAGTTATCAATGTGGGCCATCGTTAAGACGGGTTATTTTACTGTTAACCCTAGTTATTAGTAACTAGGTCTCGTTGCATAAAATGGGACCTAAACTAAAATAGCATGTTAATGGTAAAATAACACATCTTAATGGTAACCCATGTAGCTAACTATGACCCTTGGCTGATTTGTGTAAGATGTCAGTTTATGTGCTTTGTTTAAGCAGCGAGGCTAGAATCCATAGTGCCAGAGAAAGCTGTGGAATTAATGATGCCTAAGGTTGCCTGACTTCAGCAGCTGTCTAGATTCTCCAATTTAAGCCCCTGGAGACGGTACAGCTGGGCAAGTCAATCATTCTGTTTCTCATTCATTTTCATATTCAGTGGTCTGCTCCTGTGGGCACTAATCACCCAAATTCAGAATGTACAAGCATTTCGTTCAGTAACAAAGATCAGAGAATCATAATATACGAACACCAAAAGAAAACCTCTCTTTATATAGAATGCAAGATACTTGATATAATACTATGTTCTTGTGAAGTGCAAAAGGGATATTCATGAGAAAGGGAAAAAAGCCTCTGTACCTAAACCCCCACCCAGTAGAAATTATGGTAGGGTATAGAGGAAATAATATGGGTCACTTTTCTTCATCGGTGCTATATTTGCTAAAAGCTTCACAGGAATAACTGGCTCCTGGATCAAAAATCATTTTTTCAAAGTGAAAATATACTTAGCTTAAACTTCTAAATTATAGTAGACACATGTGCAGAGTAAATCAGTCAGGTCGACTGTGGCCAGAGTTTCACTACTATGGGCTGTCTCAAGAAGTGCGTGACATCGGTATCTTTTAAACACAATGTTTAAAAACATTCAAGACACGTGTTTAAAAGATACCGATATCATGCACGCTAGACTAGACAACAATGGTAGAAAAAAATAATTTTATTTTTAGTATAAGATAAAGTAGTATAGTAGCTGTGCTAATTTTTTTTGTTTTATTTGTAGCTGTTAATTTGTAATGTAGTGAATAGAATATGCCAGTTTTTGAAATTTACGTTTGCTATCTTTATAGCAGTACAAAGGGAAAATATTTTTGTTTTCCTGCTCTTATCCTACATGCCAGAGTCTGGTGTTTGGGGGTTTCAGCTGAATTTTCATCTACATATTTTATTAATTTATGGTCATTCTTAGGGGTTCTAAATATCGGCCCTATATATACATATATATATATATATATATATATATATACACACACACCTGGTTACACTAGTACTCTATAGAGGAAAGCAGGCACCCATTTTTCTTCAATAGAATATGGGCCTCTCAAGATGTTCTCTGGGAACTTATATATAAGCACACGGAGAATTACCTCCAAACTGCTTGAAAGTGGTAAAACTGTAACTGTAAGAGCAACAAAGAAGCACCATGTTGTGCAGAATCCATCCTGGCTGGGTAATGGATCGTAACTTATATTTGCCAATAAGCAGCAGTCAGAGCCAGTGTTAGCGACATGCTGTGTCCCAGTAAAGAACTTTGGAAAAGAGAACTCAAAGTCTGCCAAGCAGGTTTTGTCTTCTTCAGTTGTGGGCAGGCTTGGAGGTCCCCAATTTGACTGCCCCTCTCGAATTGACTACTCACTTGTCCTTTAGATTGTAAGCTCTTTGAGCAGGGCCTGTCCTTTTATGTTAAATTGTACAGCGCTGCTTAACCCTAGTAGCGCTTTAGAAATGTCAAGTAGTAGTAGTAGTAGTGGGGGTCTTAGGGCCTAATGGAAGCCCTGGAAGCAGTTTCCTCAAGACAAAGATAAGAGCAGTTCTTGACAAGTTCTCCTCAAGCAAGATGGTGGCCAGTTAAAAATACAGAACATGCAGGCTTCAAAGAGCTTGATGTGGTGCCAGGAATGTGTCAGGCAAGGGTATATCAGTTTCTGGAGGGGAGGTCAGAAGGTGCTAGAACTGTATCAGGGTGCTGTAGAGGGAGGACAGTCTGCCTTTGGGGTACTGAAAGATTGTAGGTTGGGAGGAGCATGAAATTGAGGAAAATCAGGGGATTGGGCTGTTCTCATTCTAAATACTGTAGCACCTTAGGTAGGGCTTTTTATTATACACTGCATGCAAGCAAACTCTGGTTGGAGTGCACTGGAAGACTGGCCAGGAGGGACCAGAGAATTGCAGCAGAGTGTTTTTGTGGCTGTTGTATAAGCCACACCCAGCCAGGAGAGTTGGCAAGGTGGAAGACATGGGGAAAAAAAAGTTTAAAAGTGTGAAAGCAATACCTTGGAAGCTGTTCCCTGTTGAAAGCACAGCCTGAGAGAAAGTGTGTTGTGGCTTCAGATTGAGCTACAACCAAAGAGTGCTGGAAGCTTGACTGAGCTGCAGTCTACACCTGAGAGTAATCAGCAGAAGCTGGTCAGAAGCAGAGAAAGCCTGGGTGCAAAAGTGAAAGTAAGACAGCTGCTGTTCCTGGAGCAGCGAGGGAAAGCTGGTCCAGATTCCAGAAGTGGAGCTGGAACTGGAGCTGCTATCCAGAAACTGGCTCTGGGAAACTGCAGAGAAGAATAAAGTGGCAAGCTATGCACAGAGAAAAATATTAAAGGCTGAACTGCAGGAGCTGCAACTAGAGCAGTTCAGGAATGTGGTCTGGAGTGGAAGTTACTGCCAGAGCTGGAGCTGTTTGACTTCAGGAAAGGCCAGCTCCTGAAGGGAGTGAGAGACTCCAAGTTGTTGTGAGTTGTGACCAAACACAAAAAATGCTGGTGCATTGTAAGCTCCAACTGAAACAGTTGAGAATCTTGGAGTGGAGTAGTTGTTCCAATTTCAGCTAAGCTTCTGCAGAAGGAATGGATCCTCAGAAGCTTAGCTGAAATTGGGTGGCGGAGCAGGTGGGGGGAATAGGGGGTGGTGATTGGGAGGAGAGGATAGGGGAGGGCAGACTTGTACGGTCTGTACCAGAGCCGATGATGGGAGGCGGGACTGGTGGTTGGGAGGCGGGAAATACTGCTGGGCAGACTTATACGGTCTGTGCCCTGAAAAGGACAGGTACAAATTCACGGTAAGGAATACACATATGAGTTTGTCTTGGGCAGACTGGATGGACCATGCAGGTCTTTTTCTGCCGTCATCTACTATGTAAGCCAGCAGTCTAGTATATACTGGTGGGGGACCAGTGAGTGTGCCTTAAGGACTGAAGAAGTAAATCTCCAGGATGGGCATTTGGGACCAGGAGTTGCAGGAAACCTGGTTAGCCCTACAGCAATGCCCTGTAAATTCAGAGGATTACCGGTGCTGGGAGTGGGGCACAGCTGAGGAACACGGAAAGGCCAAAAAGAGGGCCATGAAACAGTCACAATGGGGTGACTGACAGAAAGCCTACTGGGGTAGCCGAAAAGGCACCGGATGGAAGGAAGATGACAGAGTCTCCAAGAGGAAACAAGTTTAGTGACCAACCTGAAGTCAAAGGGCTTCAAGAAATCAAGTCCCCTGACAAAGGCAGGAAACAAGAAGTCAGACAAGTAGCTGGGCAGCAAGTGAAAGCAATGTCTGGGCAAAGGAGTTGAAACCCAAGCCTAGAAGCCCCAAGGAAAAGGGGACTTATCATGGCCAACAGGTAGAAGTTAAGTGCCTGTCTCATGTGCAGCCTAAGAGGTGAAAGGGAGTCCACCCCTGCGGTTTGAGGTGAGGGGGAGAGTAAGTGAGGGAGGGAGTGACATAGTAGCAGGCGTCCCTAGAAACACTCCCTCACTGAGGTTACAGTTATGTCACCTTTCAGCACGTGGGTACTAGTCTTCTGAGAATGAAGCTGTTGGAAGAGTGGGGCTCAGGCCAGGAGGGCATTAAAAATTAGGGTTACCATATGGCTCCAGAAAAAGGACACATTGATTCAGTCCGGGTTTTGCTTCCAGTGAAAGCAATGGAAGTAAAACCCAGACTGGCTCAATCTGTCCTCCTTTTTCTGGAGCCATATGGTAACCCTATGTTAAATGCCCTGAGTCAGAGAGAGAGAGACTCCGATACAGAGGTTACCAAGACAGAGAGTGGGAACCTGAGTCCAGAGAACTTCCAGAATCCTGTAAATGCCAGCAAGTCAAGCTTCAGTGAGGTAGAAGAATTTTCTTTGAATCTCAGAGCTAAGAGAGTGAATGTTAACTAACCCTGTGGAGTGTATAAGAGAGAGACTACAAGAGCCTAAGTTAAGAAGTAACTGTATATTTACCTTGTGAAGCCTGTGTCTGGGACAAGATGCAGGAGCCCTGAACCAAGAGGGAAGAGTAACTTTTCTTGAAGTGTGGAACCTGTCAGGGGAGAGGTTCCAGGATTGTGTTTAAGAGACTTTATTTAGAATGAAAAGCCTGTACCGAATTTCTGGAATAGACTTCTTGAGTCAGTATGTCAAGCTCCATCTTTGCCCGTCTTCAAATCTAAGCTAAAAGACCACCTTTTTGAGGCTGGTTTTAACTCCTATTCACTTGTTCAGTACTCGTGTCTGTTTTATCATTCCCACCTTAAGTAATTCCCTGTCTTGATTAGATTGTAAGCTCTGTTGAGCAGGGACTGTCTCTTACATGTTTAGGGTACAGCGCTGAGTACCTCTACTAGTGCTATAGAAATGATAAGTACAGCAGTAGTAGTATCTTACTGCATGGGGAAATTGTTAGTAACCAATAATGGAACCAATAATGTACAGCTCAAGATGATGATAGCAAAAATGGATTAAACAAAACCATGCGTTATTGCTGGACTGATGGCAAAAACTCATGTGAACAAATCTGACCAATCACATTGCTTGAAGGCCACAGTCAGTTGAGCACTACAACAACACATTAGGGTTGATCAAACTCTTGCAACCCAACAGCAAAACTGCCTTTATAACTGTCAATTACTCAAGACGCTATTGTTCAAAATACAATGGAAAAAGTTGGCAGAAGAATTCTGTTTTTTAACAAAAGTAGAGATTACCATGCAGCATCTCAGTTACTGTAAATGCCAAAAAAAGACGGTGAAAAAGAATTATAAATGATGAAGTAAAAGAATGCATCAACCTGCAAAGAGGACTATTAATTTCCTGTCCACCACAGATGTTTAAAGAGAGATTAAACACAGTGTAGAGGTTAAGAACCTGCAGAACTGTTTTCAGAGAGTCACTTCCATCTTGATTGCTCTTTCCACTACATTTCCCCCCCTGAAAGACGGTTACAGTATTACCTTCTTAAACTGTACCCCTCTAGAAGTTTAAAGATTTTTCAAGCATGGAACACAGAGAATGTAAGAGGTTTCTGGCAGTCTTTTGCAAAGAGTACTGAAAACGTACTTAAGCATGTTTGGCTACTATTAATTGTCTTGTGTTTGATTACCAAAGACAAAGAACTGAAATCCATCTATTTTCACAATACCTCATCTCATAACCATTCATTCAACTTTTATTTAAACAGGATCAGTTCTTTTGCTAGTGATGCTCATGAAGATAGATATATACATGAAAGACTTAATGGCAGATTGAAATGCATAATGGACCTCATTATTCCCTTTGCAAAGCAATCCTAGAAAAACAATGTGTAGGCGTTTCCTGCTTTACCTTTTCCATCTGACTGATTATAACAGTTTTTCATAAGAAATGACTTTGAAAGATACTGATTTTTCACTTCACAGTGCACAAAACAGTAAATGAAAATGATTCATACTTAACAGAAGACATCGTGGACAGTGTTCATGCTATGCAGACAGTTACAGCTGTCAGATTATTCCCACTTTTCCTTAGTAATTAATTTAAATAATATATACACTTGCACATGACTGTGTCAGATAAATATATGACTTTTTAAAAATTAGTTCTCAAGTCCGTTGGCACTTCGCACTTCACTGAGAAGGAAATTAAATTCTGCAGGCTGACAGGAGTGGGAACAAACTGGGTAGTTGAACAAAGAAAACAGTCAGGACGGAGGAATGGAGGTCTTGAATTAAATGACGTCAAGTTGTCCAGTGGTTTGACATTACAAGCTAATAAAGACTATCAACAGTGTCATGGGAAGATATACTGAGTTCAGATATAATTGTCTCCTTTTTCCCAAATTTAGTCTTTAAGATTCACAGACTTTCAAGATTATTTTTCTTTTTCTAATCCATTTACAAGTAGAAAAGCATAAGGTCCTTCATTCTGATGATTCCAGTCATCTGATGTGGATATGAACCAGCTTAAGTTTGGTGAAGACATGTCAGTGATGAAACGAGTACATAATGGTTGTTTATTGTTTCTTAACAGTGAAGAGACATCAACTGAGTTGAAGCTCTGAGAAGCAAAGATGGATTCCAGCAGGATGTGTGCATTAACATGCACTTGATTTAATGAGCTAAAATATGAACTAAAAACTGAAAAGTGCGATTGACCAGAACGGGAGAATGATATTCATATTTACTGTAAACCTCTGAAGAGAATGAGATCTTCTGTTCAAAAGATCATACATTTGAATAGCAGATCATTAGACAATTACCATGCATAGGAGCCGGCTTTGTGGGTGCTTCAGCACCCCCAATATTGAGAGAATTCATTGTATGTGTCCAGGGAGGGGTTATTTCCTTTGGGCTTAGCACCCCCAATAATTCTGAAAAGTTGGCTCCTATGTTACCATGCACTTCTGTTTACCAGTTAATAATCTACTCAGTGATACTTGGGCCAAGGAGAAGCAAACTGGTCTTATTGCAGCTACTGTTATGGAGTACAGTAACTATATAGACTTCCCATTAAATATCTATAACTCTAAACCACAGGACAGTTAGTGCATATAGAAACCACACCATTAAATGCCAGTTATGTAAAGTCAACAGTACAAGACAGGATAAGGACTTTGTGGGGCACCACTCAGGGAAAAACTAGTGTCGGATGGAATGTTCTCACATATTGCAGTTCTTTTGCGGGTAATTGATGTACTTGAAGGGATAGTATGTCCCAGAATATCCATTCTCAGGTTAGGCGTATACCACAATACTTACAGATCTAACAGAAAGCAATTATTTTTTTTTCTCATTAACTTAAGGATATCAGACCATTTTCTACACCACCAGGGTGCAGTGCTGTGTGGGGATGATGACCAGTAAGTACATTTGACGATTTTCACCATTCCTAATAATGAAAATTCCTGTGGTCATTGCCTTGGTTCATACAGTATCTATAAATACCAGGTGTGAAGTTCCGTCTTCAAACTCTGATGTACAACAAACATCCAGTGCTTCTTCTATGTACACCTTGTTTTTACAGGACCATATGCGTGACATGGGCCTTACACAAGGTAAGATGAGTTTTCTCTAAATAACTCTTTTTTTTTTTTTTTTTACTTTTCTTCTAAAGGCCATTGCTGTTTCTGTGGCTAAGCGGGGGTTTTGAAATCTCAACAACAGCTGAGCGAGATTTGTTCAGAAACTTTGGAGCTCGACGTAATAGTCGTTGTGCTTCGGTGAAGGCTTCTGTCAATTCTTTTTTCCATTGTACAAATTCAGGATCACTCTGAGAATAGAAGTATAAAAGTACAATTTATTAATATTAATCAGTGCCATTCAAGGTAAAAATCTGGGGTTCTCTTTATTTATTATTTGAAAATACTCTTAAAGGGAGCCTACCATTACAAAACAATGTTAACTGTACACTGGACAAACAAGCAAATATCCTATTCATTTAAATGGTGCCCAGAGTTAAAGTCAACAATTTGTAGTCTATGTTCTGCACATTCATTTTAACGCTCATACATAATGGAGGAGATCGGTATGGAATACTTTAGTTTTGTAAGCATGCTACCCCCGACCACCAATTGTAACTCACTAGGCATTCATCGTCTCATAAGGAATAGGTTTGAGTGTGTTATATTTATTTTTTTTGTTACATTTGTACCCTGCGCTTTCCCACTCATGGCAGGCTCAATGTGGCTTACATGGGGCAATGGAGGGTTAAGTGACTTGCCCAGAGTCACAAGGAGCTGCCTGTGCCGGGAATCAAACTCAGTTCCCCAGGACCAAAGTCCACCACCCTAACCACTAGGCCACTCCTCCACTGTTGCTACTATTTGAGATTCTACATGGAATGTTGCTATTCCACTAGCAACATTCCATGTAGAAGTCGGCCCTTGCAGATCACCAATGTGGCCGCGCAGGCTTCTACATGGAATGTTGCTAGTGGAATAGCAACATTCCATGTAGAATCTCTCCAATAGTAGCAACATTCCATGTAGAATCTCCAATAGTATCTATTTTATTTTTGTTACATTTGTACCCTGCGCTTTCCCACTCATGGCAGGCTCAATGTGGCTTACATGGGGCAATGGAGGGTTAAGTGACTTGCCCAGAGTCACAAGGAGCTGCCTGTGCCGGGAATCAAACTCAGTTCCTCAGGACCAAAGTCCACCACCCTAACCACTAAGCCACTCCTCCACGCTACTGTAATCAAATACACATTTAAAGCATTACTCTTCTTAATCAGAATTCACTTTTCTCTTTAAAAAAAAAAAAAAAAAGATGGCAAGAACACTTGAAAACTTTAATTCCAAGATAACTGAATTTATTTTGTACTAGGTACTTCATCATAGACTTTACTAAGCTACTTTAGTTTTCTAATGTGGGAATTAACCAATGTTATCTTAATATACAGGACTAACTGCTACTGATCACTAACTGCCACACTAAACAGCTAAAATGAAAATTACTATTATGCGGCACATGGAATAGATGGAACCGAGCCTTGCCATTAATATGGTAGATAACATGGCATAGTTACTTACACCTCCAGAAGTGAAGCTAACTGCATTCTATGGTACCTACCATGCAGTTAATATGAGATATGATGAGCAGCCAGCGCTTAGCTTCCAAAACACTACCTTAATAGTGAGTCAGAGCTCGATAACCAGTTCTCCCTTAAGAGTTGGGAACTGAAGTAAGGAACTCTGAATGAATATGGCCACCAGGAGGAACTACATTTCCTATGAGTCCACAGAGTTAGCCTAGGTTGGTAGGTGGAGCCAAAAGGTGAAAGCGGATGCTCATTATGAGTAATGGCTCCAAACTAAAAAGGAAAAGACTGGCATTTGCAGAAAAGGAGGTGTTCTCCCATGAGGGAGTCTGCAGACCAAAGAAGGAGAATTTTGCCCTGAGGAAGAAAGCATGGAGACTGCGAGGCCAAAGGAAGCCACAGTTTCGGGGGAGTAGGAATGGCCAGGTCTGTAAAGCCTATTTACTCTTTTCACTGTAAGAGAAGAAACTCTTTAATATTAGTGAGAGACTAGGAAAAAATGCCCGTTTCTGAGTGGAATGAAACGGGCGCTAGCAAGGGGCCCCCTCCCTCCGTCCCTCAAAGCTACTTGCCTTGTTCGCCCTCCCTCTGTCCCTCGAAGCTACTTGCCTTGTTCGCTGTGGGCCGACTTTCGGCCCTCGAGTGTCAATAGCTCCGCCCTCGACGTCATGACGTTTTGATGCGTCATGACATTTTGACGCGAGGGCGGTGCAGACACTCCAGGGCACACCGGATATCTCGGGCGCCTCAATTTCCGTGGAGGCTTCAGAACGTTGGGGGTTGCCTTTTATATATATAGATTGGCAGCACTTTAGTCGTCTATTGTGTTGCTGAAGGTGGAGTTTTGATAGAGTAAGTTATTCAGTCAACAGCGGTCAGTGTGTTTTTAAAATTAGCCCCAGATTTTCAAAACTCAGCCATGTCTGGGCCCTGGCAATGAATATGCAGGTTTAATTCGTTAGGTGCTTACCACTGAGTCATATGTGGGTCCTAGCCAATATTCAGCCGTCTTATGTGGGTCCAGGCTGAATATTGGATGGGACCCGCATAAAATTATCAGCCCGATAGCTCTCCCACTCTTCTCAGTTTGTCTACCATCTGTGGCACCCCTATCGCCCCACACAATTCCATTAAACGTCTAGATGCCCCTATTGATAGCACCCTTAGGATACTCATGTATCCAACCTCCTTAAAACACTGATCATCTTATGAAAACTTTGCTCTGTTTGTCCTTTTCTAGATACCATAGCAACATGACGGCAGATAACAGCCAAATGGTCCATCTATTCTGCCCATCCACAACAGCCACCATCTCCTCCTTTCCTTAGATCCTAGTCCACTTCCTTGTTCTTTCCAGACTGGACTACTTTAATCTACTCTTAGACTTCAAATCTCAGCTGTGTGAACTGCAATTAATTCAAAATACTGCCATAAAGCTTATCTTAGGTAAGAAGAAATTTGACTGGGTCACTCTTCTGCTCTTAGTGAACGTTGACTACCTGTCTCATATCGCACCCCATTTAAGAATCTTATGAAAGCCCACTAAGCTTTCTACATGGGCATTCCTTCGTTTCTTAGTAATTTACTTATACCTATTCCCCTGCTGTACTCTACACTCAGCTCAACAAAATCTTCTCATTATTCCCTCATACTTGCAGGAGCATATGCAGGATGTAAAGTGAGCCTCTTCCTTGAAAAAGCGGTATGCGAAACTTGGCCATGTCGGCGGGGGTTCCTTGATATCTTTAAGCTGCTGCCTTTTAAGATAAGTGTTTTAAGAAGCACTAGATTTTTCATGAGATTGCACAAAATATAATAAAATGAATAAAATATCTACAAAATAATAAGGGGATCTATGAGGATTTGCACCACACCATTTCGCTTATTGCGATGGAACAAGTTTGTTCTGATGGTTGTGTGAAGCAGTTACATCTGATGTTCCCCGGATACTAGATTGCTATCTTTCTTAACCTATGCTCCATACTGACGTTTGGGACATGATTGTGCATATATTTCTATGGGCATCTCTATTGCTTAGCGCACTAAAAACCTACTGTGCCTTTGTTAAAGACCCTCCCTCCTAGTGAAAGGCTGGAGGAAGAGCAGAGTGGCAATATTATCCATTGAGTTTGTATATTCAGCTGTATTTGGATAAGTTATCACATGTTTAATTTAGGCCTTCTCTACCTATGCATTCAGCACTGCTGACAATGCATATAGTAGCACTGAATATACATATTAATTTAGGGGCCCTTTTACCAAGCTGCGTAGGCATGTATGCGTGTCCTATGCATGTCAATTCTGAACTATCGCCAGGCTACCGCATGGCCAGGGCGGTAATTTCATTTTCGACGTGCATCCGCTATGTGCGCCAGAAAATATTTTTTATTTTCCGGCACGCAGCGCTAACCGTGCGGTAATCAGCAATGTACGTGCACTGACGATTACTGCCTGGTTAACATGTGAGACCTTACCGCTAAGTCAATGGGTGGTAGTAAGGTCTCCGGTCCAAAATGGACACGTGCCAATTTTCATTTTGCCGCACATCTATTTTCGGCCCAAAAAAACCAAACCAAAACAACAAGGACTTTTTTGCAGGTGTGCTGAATAATTGACCTGAGCGTGCCCAATACACACGTCTACACCAGAGCAGGCCATTTTTTGGCGCACCTTAGTAAAAGGACCCCACACTGCAGCCAGCAGACATTACAACACTGATGCCCACTCCTGAATATTACCTCCTTGTGACCGTATGACTTTAGAGACGCTAGATAAATTTTTGTGTTTTTTTTTTAAACACATGACAGTCGTTTTAAATCTAAAGTACAATTTCAAATCATTCTAAAATGTATAATTCTACTTCCTATGGCAAGCCTATTGCTACCAACAACAGCTACCAGGATGTTTTGAAATGAAAGTTAAAAGAACAGAACTCACAAATGAAGTGCACCAAAGAGGCAACAAATACATTTCCTGAAAACTGCACTTTGAAAACATGCTTTTTGTTTCAATTATTTTACCTCACATTGAAGGACAAACTGTTTTCCTCCTTTAATCTTCAATAAGATACATTTTTTGTCCTTAATCTGTGTTTCTTCCACTGATATTATCTGCTCCATGGTCAACAGGTTTTGCTATATTATGAAAATGAAACACGGTTAGTATGAAGGCCTGAATAGAGTAACTTTGGAAAAGAAACCCAAGAAAGTCTAGGTGCTGAGAGAAAATGTCACAGATTTTCAAGACTATTTAAAAGTAGGGGAAAGTACAATTCTTAGGAAGCAAAGTTATGTGAGAAAATCAGAAACCAGAAAACATTGCATAAAGAAATGCCAGTCAAGGAACAAGCAAAATAGAAGACAAATTTTGTTTCTTACACAACAACTAATTGAAACCTTGATAACTGTTATCAAGCTTCTCTCCACCCAGATAGATACCCAAAGTAGGAATCAAGATTCAACTGTAAAATAAAGACTGCAGCTTTAATGTTAGAGCCCTAATAAGGGCCAAGAGTTTTCAGGGTGACCCTGTCTGGCCAAGCAGGGTCACTGTTCCTTTCTGGGTTTGTCAGGTACACAGCTATTCTCAACCTAGTCCTCGGGGCACATCTAGTTCCATTAGGTTTTCAGGATATCCACAATGAATATACATAAGTTACACTTGCATGCAATTGAGACTGTACATGCAAATCTATCTCATGAATAGTCATTGTGGATATCCTGAAAAAAACAATTGGATTAGAGCATATTCAAAAGCATGGATTAATGAATAAGAATCCTCCTTAGAACTTGATTATTCTATATCTAAACCAACCACCTACTAATCCCTCTAAACTGATTATATTAGCCATATTATCATATATTTTTTTTCTTTTTCATTATGTGTTATGTAAATTATTCCACAGACATATCTTCCTTAATTCTTACATAGTAATATGTTAATTTAGAACAAACCTCTTACTCTGTTCATAACTATATCTTTTGCAATATAATGTAAGCTACATTGAGCCTGCAAATAGGTGGGAAAATGTGGGGTACAAATGTAGCAAATAAATAAATAAACATGGATTTAGTGAAGGGAAATCTTGCCTCACCAATCTACTACATTTCTTTGAAGGGGTGAACAAACAGTGGATAAAGGGGAGCCGGTTGATATTGTGTATCTGGATTTTCAGAAGGCGTTTGACAAAGTACCTCAAGAAAGACTCCAGAGGAAATTGGAGAGTCATAGGATAGGAGGTAGTGTTCTATTGTGGATTAAAAACTGATTAAAAGATAGAAAACAGAGAGTAGGGTTAAATGGTCAGTATTCTCAATGGAGAAGGGTAGTTAGTGGGGTTCCACATGGCTCTATGCTGGGACCGCTGCTTTTTAACATATTTATAAATGACCTAGAGATGGGAGTAACTAGTGAGGTAATTAAATTTGCCGATGACACAAAGTTATTCAAAGTCGTTAAATCGCTGGAGGATTGTGAAAAATTACAAAAGGACCTTACAAGACTGGGAGACTGGGCGTCTAAATGGCAGATGACGTTTAATGTGAGCAAGTGCAAAGTGATGCATGTGGAAAAGAGGAACCCAAATTATAGCTACGTCATGCAAGGTTCCACGTTAGGCATCACGGACCAAGAAAGGGATCTAGGTGTCGTCGTTGATGATACGTTGAAACCTTCTGCTCAGTGTGCTGCTGCGGCTAAGAAAGCAAATAGAATGTCAGGTATTATTAGGAAAGGAATGGAAAACAAAAATGAGCATGTTATAATGCCTTTGTATCGCTCCACGGTGCGAACACACCTCGAATATTGTGTTCAATTCTGGTCACTGCATCTAAAAAAAGATATAGTGGAATTAGAAAAGATGCAGAGAAGGGTGATGAAAATGATAAAGGGGATGGGACAACTTCCCTATGAGGAAAGGCTAAAGCGGCTAGGGCTCTTCAGCTTGGAGAAAAGGCGGCTGAGGGGAGATATGACAGAGTTCTATAAAATAATGAGTGGAGTTGAATGGGTAGATGTGAAGCGTCTGTTCACGCTTTCCAAAAATACTAGGACTAGGGGGCATGCGATGAAGCTACAATGTAGTAAATTTAAAACGAATCGGAGAAAATTTGTCTTCACTCAACATGTAATTAACCTCTGGAATTCATTGCCAGAGGATGTGGTAAAGGTGGTTAGCTTAGGGGAGTTTAAAAAAGGTTTGGACGGCTTCCTAAAGGAGAAGTCCATAGACCGTTATTAAATGGGATAAGCAGTATAAAATGTTTTGTACATTTTTGGGATCTTGTCGGGTATTTGTGACCTGGATTGGCCACTGTTGGAAACAGGATGCTGGGCTCGATGGACCTTTGGTCTTTCCCAGTATTGCAATAATTATGTACTTATGTGTGTCCTGAGGACTGGGTTGAGAATGGCTGGTCTAGTGTCTCACCGAGCTTTTGCAGCCTGATTCAGGGACCAGCATCTAAGCATTTTCTCACATTTACTGTTGATAATCCCCTCTTCTTCCCTTTCCATCTTTAACTTTTAACCTTAATTCACCCAAACTGTGACAACACTCAGAGAACACAACACAGTCTAAAAGAATAACAACATAAAATTACTTGTATAACAGGAAGTGACTAACTAAGCATGTAAAAAAAAAAAAAAGCCAGCGAGAGAGCAGGTTGCTCATTTGGCTGTAGGGGCTGCAAAAGAAACTCAGGTCAACACCTGTGGCCCCTTTAAATACAGCATCTGCTCCTTTACTCCCACCCTTGACCAATCCTATGCCAATGAAGTCTTCAGTTTACTGAGTCAGAACATTATGAGGCACACCGGACCTGGCATGCTCTCTCTATTCCACTCTTCTTTCCCCATACCCAGCGTGACAATGATCTCAAAGCAGGCTGCAAAGTGAAGAAGGGAAAATTGCCAGGACCATGAAGGCAACTGAGTGAGGCCATGTGCAAATGAGGCTACTTGCAACATCCTTGCATGCTGAGAAGTACTGATTCTTTGAGCAGAAGTTTCAGGCTTATTCAATCCCTGTGTGTGCCAGTATGGATCCAGTATATACACTTACATTTTTATGAGCACTATTTGTAATTAGAGATATAAAGAGGGGGAAAACAATTTTATAGATGGGAAAATGGGGAACTTTGAGGCATGTAGGTTTAAATCTATTTGACCTTTACTAAAACAAATACTTGGCAGATGTATTTTCTGGTTGTTTGGGTTTTTTAAATTAATACTATAACTTTACTATAGCTTGTTAGCCACATTGAACTCGAAATTGTACTGGACAATATGGGTATAAATGTCATAAATAAATAAATAGGCCATTTTAGAAGTGATTTTAGAAAGTATGCATATACTCCACGGGACATAGAAATGAAAAGGGGGTGTGGTGGGGCATGGCTTCAGCATGTCACCAAAATTATATTTTATTTTATTTTTATTTATTGCATTTGTATCCCACATTTTCCCACCTCTTTGCGGGCTCAGTGTGGCTTACAATACGATATGAATGATGGAAATACAATTTGTTACAACTTGGTTATGGATTACATTGTGAAGAGTTATACAAGACAATCAAAGTGTTGTTAAGGAATATAAACACTGGAACCAAACCTTGAAACACTGGAAGGAGACAGCGGGAGGTTAAAAGGGCATTATGTATGGTATACATATTTCTGTGAGTAAAGGTATGAGTGAGGTGAGACTACGGGGGATGAGAGTTCAGAAGTGGATGTATTGATGCATTAGTGAACAGTGAGTATGAGCTTTATGTGTTTTGCTTCTTTCCGTACATTTTTTCAAAAAGATGGGTCTTCAATAGTTTGCGGAAGGAGGTTTGCTCATGGATCGTTCTCAGGTTGCGCGGCAGTGCATTCCAGAACTGCGTGCCCACGTGAGAAAAGGTTGACGCGTGTAGCGTCTTGTATTTTACGCCTTTGCAATTAGGGAAGTGGAGGTTGAGGAAGGTTCGGGATGATCTTTTGGCGTTTCTGGGTGATAGGTCTATTAACTCAGACATGTAGGCTGGAGCTTCGCCATGAATGATTTTGTGGATTAATGTGCATACTTTAAAAGTAATGCGTTCCTTGAGTGGAAGCCAGTGTAGCTTCTCTCGTAAGGGTTTTGCACTTTCATATTTTGGTTTTAAGAATTTCACCTCTAGCGGCACAATACAATGGAAAGTCGTGTTTATACTGAAAATAATGTTCACATTGGCTTTAGCGCCTGCCCCAGGGCTTGAGCAATTCCAGCTCCCAGTGTAGTGTAGATCTGTGGTCTACATCAAGGGACATTGAATGACCCTGTAGAAGAGGAAAAAAAGAGTAACATCTGGAGAGCCTTGTATACCAATGCCCGCAGTATGGGAAACAAACTTCTAGATCTAGAGGCTACAATGATAGAAGCGAATTTAATGGCGGTCACAGAGACGTGGTTCATGGAGAACCTTGACTGGGATATAGCTATACCTGGCTATAATCTATTCAGGTAGGACAGGGTAGGGAAAAAGGGTGGGAAACCATTTGGCATCTAGTGATAACCGAATGGTGTGGTTCAATATTAAGACAGAGGAAAGGGCTAATTCAAGACTGAAGGTACTGGATTTCAAAAGAACTAACTATGCTGAGATGGGGGAGTTTCTCAAAGAAATGTTAGTAGGATGGGAACTGCTGAAGGAAGTAGAACAGCAGTGGACAAGACTGAAAGGAGCTATTTTAAAGGCAACTAACCTTTATGTTAATAAATTACATAAAGGAAAGAGGAAAAGAAGGCCGCTCTGGTTCTCAAATGTAGTAGCTGAAAAGGTAAGGGAAAGGAGGTTAGCCTTCATACATTATAAGACAGCTCAGAAAGAAGAGGACAGGCAAGAATACCTGGATAAGATAAGAGAATCTGGAAAAGCCGTCAGGAAAGCGAAGAGGCAAATGGAAGAAAAGATAGCTAATACAGTAAAATTGGGTGATAAGACATTTTTCAGATATGTGACAGGAAGAAGTGCCGTAATAGCATTGTGAGGCTCAAAGCTGAGGGGGAGGAATATGTGGAAGCTGATAAGGATAAAGCTAAACTGCTTAACAACTATTTCTGTTCTGTGTTCACAAATGAAAGGCGGAGGGTAGGACTGCAGAAAACAAATGCAAATGGGGATGGATGTATGGTGGACCAAGACCCATTCTCAGAGGACTGTGTTCGTGAGGAACTAGTTAAAAGTAGACAAAACGATGGGGCCTGATGGGATATATCTGGCATCATGTTTCTAAGGAACATTTTTGACTGTTAACATCTGTGACTTCAGTCTGGTCCTTCTGAATATCTTCCGCTTGACTTGTTGTTTCCTTGTGTGTTTTTGCGGGAGAATTGGACTCTCTTTGTTGTTCTTTAGAATACCTTACCATCCCTGGACCAGCTTGATATCTTCTCTATGCTCACCCCTGAATTCCCCCCCCCCCCCCAAAAAAAAAACAAAAAACTATATCCTCTGCCATACGGCCACATTAGCATGCACAACTTAAGGCGCCATTCAGGACATTCAGGACCGGCGGCTGGAATCAGCGCTAAAACGGTCCTTTGAGATTTCGGGCATAGCCTTAAGGGCGTTGTTATTTATTTTACCATTGTTTTTATAATTTTTATTTCTATTATGTTTTACTACATTCTGTATAATTTTCCTTTTAATTGTCTTTTGTAAACCAAAAAGCTCTCTGAACAGGCGGTATATCAAACTTGAAACATGGAGAGATTCTATATAAGCATTTTGTTGAAGTTTTCTACTCAGGTTTTCCTTTCTTTTGTGGCTACAGACTCCCCTGAATCTTCTTTCTCTCTCCATTCTTGGAAATCCTTTAGCAGGACCTATTGACTCCTAGTCTCTCTTGAGATCTGAAACAACACTGTACACTTTTTCACACTGGTCAGTTCCCTTAATCCTGGATGGTTCCTATTTCACAATCTCAAAAAAAAAAAATCATTCAAAGAATAAGACTTCTTAGACACAAAAATCTTGCTAGCATGAGAAATCTGTCAGCCAATCATCCTGCAGCAGTGCCCAGGCTGTGAGTCTTGGGAAGCAAAGTGAACATACATGACATGCATGATCTATTGAACATGACACAGAAAGGGAGTAGGTGGTAAACAGTCTAAGCTCCAGGCTTACCCCACCCAGCCCTTTGCCCTGTAATTGGCTCTTTTATTCAGTATGCACACAGAAGTCACTGCCCAAGCAAGATTCTAGAGCCAGAGACTGCATGAGTGAGTAAGACAGAGAGGGAGAAGGTTCTGGTTTTTCTTTTTAACTAGGTGACCTCCAGCACTTGATCCTGTTCTTGTAGCTGAGGTGTCTGCAAGTATACCAAATTGTAGCTTTTGGACCTTTCGCTTTCCATTTGGGATGGGGTCTTCTTTTCTTTTGATTGTGAGTGCCACAAGTTGCTGCCATCACATCCTGCCAGAAATGTGCATTTAGCTACACATCCTCTCACTCCAGTTCTCCAGATAATCATTGGCTTTGCACTTTTTCTTCACTAATAGGTAAAAAGAAGCTCTGGAACTTACTCCTAGAGGGGTTATGTTTAAGTGGAGTGAAGGAGTGGCCTAGTAGTTAGGGTGGTGGACTTTGGTCCTGAGGAACTGAGTTCAATTCCCACTTCAGGCACAGGCAACTCCTTGTGACTCTGGGCAAGTCATTTAACCCTCCATTGCCCCATGTAAGCTGCATTGAGCCTGCCATGAGTGGGAAAGCACGGGGTACAAATATAACAAAAATAAAATAGATACTTGAGATTCTACATGGAATGTTGCTAGTGGAATAGCAACATTCCATGTAGAATCTCAAATAGTAGCAACAGTGGAGGAGTGGCCTAGTGGTTAGGGTAGTGGACTTTGGTCCTGAGGAACTGAGTTTGATTCCCACTTCAGGCACAGGCAACTCCTTGTGACTCTGGGCAAGTCACTTAACCCTCCATTGCCCCATGTAAGCCACATTGAGCCTGCCATGAGTGAAAGTGCAGCATACAAATGTAACAAAAAAAAAACTCAAAGAAGAAGGTGAAAGCCTGGCTCTTCTCCCAAGCCTTTAATACACAGTGTGATTGACTTTACACCATTCTGCACCTGGACTAACTTGTTACACATACTGTAACTTAGCCCAGTTCCTTATATCTTGTTTAATTGTACAAAGAACTTGCCTTGAGTTTAGTCATCCATCTATTTATCCCAACTGACTCCGTACCACCCATCTTGTCCTCATCTATATATCTGCACTTGGCACCTATTGTAGAAAAACATTTGAATGTTCTAATGCATGCTAATTAGGTATTTCATTAATATTATGCTGACATCATATTATATCTCTGTTATTTGAATTCAGCATTGTTAAATGTGTATATTTTTTTATCCTGTTTCATGGTAGTCCTATTATTAGGTCTCAATTTGCTATTTTCAAGTTTACTTCATTCTTTGTATTTAAGTTTATGTTTGGTCATTTTACTATTGTTATGCTGTTAACACAATTGTTAAGTTTTATGTTAAACTGTACCTGCTGTACACCACCTTGGGTGAATCTCTTCATAAAGGCAGTTAATAAATCCCAATAAATAAATAAATAAATATTGGTGCTAATTAGCTCATTACTCAATTAAATTGTATACACAAATTGGGCATGTGCCCAAATTTGTACATGCAATTTTTAGTGCTTTTAAACAATTCAGGGGTTAATGCACAGTAACTGCAAATTTTGACTATGGTCCTTATATGCAATATTTTTAAACTTAATAGTGCTACATACTATATATATTAAAGATTTACACATACCCGAGACTCTCCTTCACCTCTCCATTCAAGTCGGTTTGGAAAGAGGTAAAAGTACCGCCTCTGCCACTGAGTTAGGAATGGGTTGCCTAGTTTCAGCATGTACCCGTGCATAATGCAATCCTTTCCCAGTGCATAATCTGCAGCAAGAAATCATACATCAAAACTTAAAACCAGACAGAAAGACAAGTATAATTTATAGATTTGCCTATATAAATAAAATTAGGGTCAACAAACAAGCTGTAGGCGGTATCTTTTTATTAGACTAATTTAATGTTTCTTTGACAAGCTTTCAAGAGCTATCCTCACAAAACCTTGCTTGTTGACCTTTATTTTCACATATCCAAGTGGACTAACATGAAAATCACAATTCTCTGCTCTCATATTGTATATAAAGGTCCATTTCATAAAGGAAGGTTAAGATCGGAATTCAGACATCCATGTCAAAATGTGCTCAATGTGGTATAATTTAAAAAAGGCGCTGCTGAATGTGGAGTCTTCTGTAAAATGCCTATAAGGGTAACAAAAAATTCACATGTATTTACTGGCACACACAGCAGGCACAGCCACTTTGGAAATGCACATGTGGAAAACATACATAACATGAACGCTACACTTTTATATGAACACTAGCCGTTGAGCCCGTAAAAACGGGCTGGTATTGGGGTTTTCCTTCCCCCTCCCTCCCCGCGAGGTCGCCACCGCTACCGTCCCCCCCCCCCCCCACCCCCGGAGTTGCCGCCATCCCTCCACCCGGCCTGGACCTTCTCTCCGCTACTAAACTTACACATTCATTCGCCGGAACGCAGCATGCACATCAGCTGAGCTGCCGTCGGCCCTTCCTTCTCTGCCTGTGTCCCGCCCTCCTGTGACGTAACGTCAGCGAGGGCGGGACACAGGCAGGGAAGGAAGGCCGACGGCAGCTCAGCTGATGTGCATGCTGCGTTCCGGCAAATGGATGTGTAAGTTTAGTAGCAGAGAGAGAGGGCCCGGTGGGGGGGGGGGGGGGGGGGGAGGAACGGTAGCGGCGATCTCAGGCGGGCGGGCGGGGGGAGCGGTTAGCGGTATCAACCTCGGTGGCGCAGTTTTCCTCTCTGTCCCGCCCTCGTCATCACGTATTGACGCGGGGGCGGGACAGAGAGGGAAGTCTCTACTGCGCATTTGCAAGTGAGTCGGTCACTCGCCGTTTATATGCTTGATGGCTATTTCGCAACCACCATGTATACGTGGTACTACTTCTACAGGTAGCTGTACCATTGTAACAAACCTAGATGTGTAAGTGATGCTAATTAAGTAGTGAAGGCCACAATATTTATTTTTCTTCATTTTGGTAACAGAAGTAAACAATGAGGATTAAAGAAAATTACTCCCTTTACCCCTGTGTAAAACCTTGGCTGAAATAAGCTCATAAATGTTTCTAAAATAACTCCCAATATGTCTTAGGTAGCTTATCAAACATATAAACGGCGAGTGACCGACTCACTCGCAAATGCGCAGTAGAGACTTCCCTCTCTGTCCCTCCCCGCGTCAATACGTGATGACGAGGGCGGGACAGAGAGGAAAACTGCGCTGCCGAGGTTGATGCTGCTCCCCCCGCCCGCCTGAGATCGCCGCTACCGTTCCTACCCCCCACCCAGCCCAGGCCCTCTCTCCGCTACTAAACTTACACATCCATTCGCCGGAACGCAGCACGCACATCAGCTGAGCTGCCGTCGGCCTTCCTTCCCTGCCTGTGTCCCGCCCTCGCTGACGTTACGTCAGCCGACGGCAGCTCAGCTGATGTGTGTGCTGCGTTCCGGCGAATGAATGTGTAAGTTTAGTAGCGGAGAGAAGGCCCAGGCCAGGTGGAGGGATGGCGGCAACTCCGGGGGTGGGGGGGGGGGGGTGGGGGGGATGGTAGCGGTGGCAACCTCGCGGGGAGGGAGGGGGAAGGAAAACCCCAATACCAGCCCGTTTTTACGGGCTCAACGGCTAGTATTACTATAAAATAGAATTATGGGAGGATGCCAACTTAAAAATAAACACACCCTGAAATACCTATGGAACAGTACACTAAATCTTACTGCCACTAAGAGCAGCCATTATAGATGGCAGGTAACATATACATTTTATCTCAACATTGCAAAAATTAATGATAGAACATTACCTATTCACTAAAGAACTCAGACAAATGAAACAAATAACTAATATATGTAACTGATCAGCTCTAGATTGTAAGCTCTTTGAGCAGGGACTGTCTTTTTGTGTATGGTGTACAGCGCTGCGTATGCCTTGTAGCACTATTGAAATGATAAGTAGTAGTAGCTCTAAGTTCTCAAGGAGCTGCTGATATTTTACCTTCTTCATGGCCAAGCTGTTTATTTTTAGCCCTCTTTCTGGCTTCAATTTTATCTGTGTCTGCATTAACAGCTTCATATACAGTTTCAGCTACTTCTTGTTGCCAACGCTCTGATATCACCAAAGGGAAGTTCTTGTAGAGTTCTTGGTCACTATCAAGAAGCTAGTGGGAAAACAGAGCAGACCATTTTTGAGTAATTATCATAATGCATTTTAATATATTAGAGCTGGATATTCAAAGGATTTATGCTCCTAATGTTGAGATTTGGGCTCCTAAAATGGCCTTTCCGAAAGACTACTAGAGCTGGATGCCTAAATTTATACTCAAAATTTCACTAAACACATAAATTTAGGAACATAAAAGGTGGGTGGTTACAGGGGCAGATTTAAGATGGAGAAAAAAGTTAGGGAGTCTTTTACAAAATGGTGGTAAGCCCAATGTAGTGCAGTTCAAATGGGGCGTGGCTATGGGTGGGGAAATGGACGTTTCGTGGGCGTTCCAAACTTTACATGCATAGTTATTGAATATGGCCATGTGTATGTAAATCTACATGCAGAGATTTATGCCACATTTTCATTGGTGTAAATGGAGACACAGTTTTAGGCTCTGGGATATCAACTAAGCGTATTCTACATACCACTCCTAAAACTAGGCAATGCTTATAGAATATGCTTCGGCATAAATGTTTACCCTGCGGATATTTTAGGCGCCTTATATAAAATCTGGCCCATAACTTTAAAGCTTTTAAATTAAGATGAATTTTCAGCTGAAAACGTAAAGGGCAATTGTGTAAATTGGTGCCTCAGTCTGGACGCCCTAATGCTGTGCACTTAGCACCAATTTTATCTTGATTGCCACACCCATGTATAGGCGCATCCTCTTAAATAATGTCAATGACAGGGGCAAGTTCACATTTATACTATTCTATAAACTATTCATGTAACCGGGAGACACACCATAGCCCATCAATGCTCTGCTCACACATACACCCCCCTTGTAGTCAGACGTTATGGCATTTAGGCGCTGCCTTACAGAATAGCACACAGGTGTCCATCAATTTGATGGCACCTTTAATGTGTGCCACCTACCTCTAGGCACCACTTTACAGAATTGCCCCGAAGTCTCCAATGTTTGGCTGAAAATAGGTCACAAATTTAGAAGCCTATCTTAGGAGCTTAAATTTTTTTTTTTTAATACTGGGCTCTTAATTTGTAGGGTCTTAAAGGCAGTCTGTTTCATTACTACATCTTAGTATTTGCACATACTCATGCATTATGTTTATAACACACAATATACTATGCAACTGCAGAAGCAAAGCTCTCTATAAATACATCAAGATAATTAAAGGGGAATTTTCAATATGACGTCTGTCCATCTTTGGATGTTTTGCAAAAAACGTCCAAAATCTGAATAGGAAAGAAGGTGGTTTCCAAAAAAGAAAAACATCTATCTTAAAAAAAAAAATACTATTTTGAACAAGGTTTTGTGATTTGGACATTTTATTTTTTGGTCCATTTTCAAAAAAAACGCCCAAGTGCAAAATGCACAAAATCAAGCCATTAGGATGTAAGGAGGAGTCAGCATTTTTAGTAGACTGGTCCCCCAGATATCCCAAGAAAGCAATAGGGCACCTTAGGGGGCACTGCAGTGGACTTCATAAAATGATCTCCATTGTTCCCTTATCTTGTTTGCTGAGACCCCCAAAACCCACTACTCCCAACTGTACACCACTACCATAGCCCTTATGGGTAAAAGGAGCACCTATATGTGGGTACAGCGGGTTTCTGGCGAGTTTTGGAGGGTTCACAGTTTCCTCCACAAGTATGGGAAAGATATGGGCCTGGGTCCAGCTCTCTGCAGTGCATTGCACCCACGACTAGACTACTCCAGGGACCAGGGACCTGCATGCTGTTCAACTGGACCTGAGTATAACATCTGAGGATGACAAGTAATGTTTTAAATCACATTTTTTGGGGGTGAGAGGGGGTTACTGACCACTGGAGGAGTAAGGGGAGGTCATCCATGATTCCCTTCAGTTGTCATCTGGTCATTTAGGGCAGATTTTGTGCCTTATTCGTTATAAAATCAGATCTACCTCAAAATGTCTTAGATTTAGTCCTGGACGGTTTTGTTTTGTTCCGTTATGGCTGAAAAACGTCCAAATGTTAGGAACACCCAGATCCCACCCTTAACATTCCCCTGACATGCCCCCTTGTGATCTGAATGCATTTCTAACTGACTTCATAGAAAAATGTCTAAAAATTGGTTTCCAGGCTGCATGCTGCTTCTTCTGCGCTTGCTGGGTCTCACTACAGTGCCTTGCTGGGAGCTGTTCCAGCTCTGATACATCTCAACGTCTGGATTTCCACAGTCCACTTTAGACCCTTTTCCCTTCCCTTCTTCCTCTGTTCCTTCTACCTTCTCTACTGACATTGCATTGTTTCACCAGTTCATTGTAAGCCACTTTGAGGCCACTTTCAGTGGTATAAAGCGGGGTATAAATGTTCTGCATAAATAA